>NW_021832229.1:155000-157500 GCF_006345805.1 Octopus sinensis | reverse complement strand
GGAGTTTTTATTGTTATGATTGTTGCTTTTATTATTACTAGCGCTAACAACTACACTATTTCTATTATTATTATTATTATTATTATTATTATTAATAATTGTACTACAACCAGCAATATCACCGACAATAATACCGTTATTGTTGTTACCATCAACACTACCAATGCTATTAACCCGACTAATATTATTATTAATATTATCATTGTTAACACTATCGCTGCTACCAATGCTGGTACTATTAATACTATTTCTATTATTATGATTGTATGATGGGTTGGAATTGGTAAGATTAGTGTTGGAACTCCCGGGTGAAGAATTTTTGTTTAGCAGCTTGGTATTATGGGAAGAAATAATTTGTGAAAGATTCCTAGTGTTAGAGAAAGCGATTCTTACCTTGTGTGAATTGATAATAGAATGATATCTAGAATTACTGTGAAATTTCCTAGCAACGGCTTCACGGAACTGTAAGGGAAGGTTCGATTTGATTTGTTTTCCGAAAGGTATTACAAACCAGATACAGTTTTTTGTGGACTTTGAATTGTTCCTAGTGTTATTTGTGATAGTAAGGGGAAAATTTCTGTGTTGGAAATTTGGGGTTGGATGGCGCTTACCTCCCCTAGTCCGTAAAGGATTTATCCTATGTACAGGGGTGCTGGCACTATTAGAATTAAAATCATTATTCTTATTACGAGTAACTTTACTATCTTGAGAAGCAGATGTTGGTTTAGAATGAGCTGGATCGATGTATGATACTTTTTTCCTTATAACCGGCTCTTGACAAGGCGGCGTTATAGAATTCTGCTTTTTGGTTAAAGATGTCGACATTAGCAGATAATTTGGACAGTCTCAGAGATATGTTTTTAACTAAATTATCGGTAATTGGCTTGGCATGATTACTGAAAACGCTGATATACTTAAGATTAGTAGAAGGTTCATGATAAGGGAAGTATGAGTTATTCTGCAGATTGAGGGTAATGTCAAAGAAGTTGGCTTTAGTTAATTCATCATCAAAACCTATGCGCAAGCCCATTCTACTAAAAAACCTAACTAATCTGTTCTTAACCTTCTGTATTTTTTGGTTCGAAGCGTTTTGGAGGTAAAGCAGACAATCGTCGCGATAAAGACCTCCACAGATATCCGGGAATTGGTCGGCCATTTCATAAAGAATATATATTCCGACCAAATCGGCTATCTATTAATGTATAATTTCTTAATAAAACACTCATTATCGCTTTGGTTACCATGTAGGCAATCATCGAAATTTTTGTTCGTCTTGTTGTTGAGAGAGGCTCCTTTTCTTTCCTGATGAGAAGATTGCATAATGCACCCTTTATTCCTTCGGAATAAAAATATGCTGTCTTCGAAACATGTGTCGAGAGTAAAGGAATTTTGTTAACATCTTCGTTCGACTCCATTCTTTCATTTATTCATATATATATATATATATATATAAATATATATATATATACAACTTTTCTAAAGTTATATCCAAGGTTGTAATGGTGCGGAGCTGAATGGGAGAAAGATGGAAAGTGCTGGCTGCAAAATAACCTGCAGCCTCAAAATTTGTGAGAACTGCTGCCTAGATGGTAGCTCTCTGGCAAAGCTAATTGCATTTAGTGTCAAGGTTGAATTATACTGTGGAGATGAAGCTAAAATATAAATTGGGCAACGGAACTATCATTAAAACACAGATATTATAAACATAGACATTCATTTGTCTGCACATATAGAAAACGCGCCCCGCTTTTGTCGTGGTTTATATAGATAGACTGGCAATCGTATAGGAACAGGGGCTTCAAATAGTAGATGCAGTATGACCTTCGAACGAAAAATTAAGACTTTTGTCTCAGGTTGTTATAGTTGGAACAAAGGAACGGAACAGTTAATGTCTTGTATGCATGTAGCTAAGCATCCTTTATGTAAATACCAGCCGTCTTCAATTTCATTCTAATCCAGAAAAAATGTTGGCTTCAAAATATTTCATTAATATTAGTGCATGTGTGGATAATGGACCTAAAACGAATGAAAAACCCAAAAATATATACACGCATACACACACACACACATAAATATATGTATGTGAGTGTGTATCTGTGTATGCACTGCCGCAGGTGCATACACACATATACACACATGCACACACGTATACACGCATCAAAATATCTTCCTTTATATTAACTACAATACAATGTTCTTATTAACTATTAATTTGTGATAAATCTGCTGGTGGTGTTATATTAGGCAATAGATAACCCTTACCAATGAAATCATTCTCGTTACATAAGTTTCCGACGCAACAATCAACACAGGATATGCCATTGGTCCATTTAATGCATGTAAAGATATTGTCTACCATAGCTTCAACACATTTCCTGTATGTGCTGCAGGACTTTTCAGTCTTCAGTGTAACGCCGTTCGTTGATAATGCGAACCGGCATACAGGCCGTAATATTAGATATGAAAATTACATACAACAAACGCAATATTTACTAGTACC
>NW_021832229.1:135000-140000 GCF_006345805.1 Octopus sinensis | reverse complement strand
TGGTCTTGATATCTTTTCCTACCCGCCTCAGCATGTCAGCACAGTACTCTCCGTTGATGGTGTGGCCCTTTAGAAGATAGTCTATTAACACAATGCCTTTTGCATCCCGAAAACGAAAGCCATCAACTTCCCTGGAGAAGAAACAACGTTAGCTTTTTTGAAGCAGGTGAGTAGGGGTGTCTCCACTAGATGGATTGTGTCTTTGTTTCTGCTTCAAAGCGGTGAACCCAACACTCATCCTGGTTTTGGAAACAATTCAGTCATTTATAAAAACCGTTGAAATGAAGAGAGACAAGTTTACCCAGCTCTTGCAACACTCCTTCATAGTCAGCCTATGAACCTTTCTGCCTACACTCGTATATCTTTTATCTTTCACTTGTTTCAATCATTGGACTGCGGCTATTATTAGGTACCGCCTTGAGGGAATTTGGCCCCCCACAACTTATGTTTAAGCCTATAACTTACTCCGTTGATCTCTTTTGGCCAAATCCCTAACAAACGGGGTTCTTGAATCATACAATGTCTACTGTTAAGGGATGAAGGGGAGCTAATCTTCACACACACATACGTACATATGACACGCACACATGCGTATGTAGACACACATACATACATGTATGCATGTGTGTGTGTGCGTGTCTGTGTGTATATCTCTGTGTTTCGGTTTGTTCCTTTCAGTAGACACTTGCCGAACATGCCACGCAGTGGGACTGAACTCGGAATCATGTGGTTGGAAAGCCACGCCTGCGCCTATAAATCGATATATTTTTTAGATGCAGATATGTAAGTATATCCAAATCGATATCGATATAATGACTCATATGGCAAAGGGAATTACTTCCTAGGATCGAACTCTGTCCGGAATAGCAGAATCGAAATGAATAATTAGTGATAAAATGAAGTAATTCGCTTCATTATGAAATAATTAACGAGTAAATTACTCTGCTTTCTTTGAAGAACTAAGGAATAAAATGGTGTAAAACGATGTAATCTTCTCTTCGGGGAAATGAAGACATGAAACTCGCCAAGGAGTTACAACCTTTTTACTTGTGTGATTATTTGCTATCCAGGTTTATCAATTTTTTCCGTGTTAATTGTTAAGTAGGGAAAACTACACACACATATATATACATATATATATATATATATTTATATATCACCGTGACCGACCAGGCTATCAGGTGTTGCTACACATCGCTGGTCACAATGCGTTTCGCATTGTTTTAGACTTTAAATGACGTACCCCGCTGGCCGACAGAAGAAAGAGTGAGAGAAAGTTGTGGCGAAAGAGTACAGCAGGGATCGCCCCCCCCCCTGCCGGAGCCTCGTGGAGCATTAGGTGTTTTCGCTCAATAAACAAGCACAATGCCTAGTCTAGGAATCGAAACCGTGATCCTACGATCGCGAGTCCGCTGCCCTAACCACTGGGCCATATATATATATATATATAATATATATATATATATAGATATATATATATATATATTATATATATATATATGTATGTATATATATATATGTATATATATATGTATATATGTATATGTATATATATATGTATATATATGTATATATGTATATGTATATATACTTTGATAGGTTTCGGCCATTATTGGCCCAGGCCATGTCTAACTTAATAGCACCACCTGGTGAAGTCTTTCAAGTCAGAATTTGGGCACTATGGCCCACTCAAGTAGAGAGTTATTGTTTACAGAGACATATCCGGGTGTAGGGGGTTTATCCGGGATTTCTTGAAGGAATCTGTCCAAAGACTTCTTGAACCCTATAGGGTCTGTTTCTGTTTTAATGTGTTTTGGTGTAATGTTAAAGAGAGCGGGGCCAATTGAGGTGAAATAATTGTGCCGTATTGTTGTTATGAGATGAGAGTGCGATTTTTGTTTTGGGCGGATGGCACGGGGCCCAAGCCTTGGATGTACCTTAAAGGTGATGCCAACATCATTTGGGCAATGCTGATGGAATATTTTCCACATCATGCAGATGGTGTAGCGCTCACTACGACGTTGGAGAGAATAAAGTTTTAGCTTTTCTAGTCGACCCCAATAGTCGAGGCCTGTCATGCCATCTATCTTTTTTTGTGATTGCCCTTTGAGGTGCTTCAACTTTTATGATACTTTCTTTTATGTGGGGAGACCACAGTGGACAACAGTATTCAAGGTAGGGTCGGGCAAAAGTGGAGAAGAGAAGGATAATGGTGTGGATATCTCTCGACTGGTAAGTTCTGAGAATCCAGGAACACATTCTGCGGGCCATGTCAACTTTGGTGTTTATATGAGTGGGCCAGCTTATGTTGTTGTCCACAATTACTCCCAAGTCCCTGATGTTGTTGGATGCCACGAGAGTTTCACCTGAAGGAAGGGAGTATGGGAGTTTCAGGGCATCCTCTTTTCCAAAGTGGATTAACTCAAATTTATCCTCGTTCAGCAGCATATTGTTTTTTTCTGCCCATTGGATAACAGCCAGTAGATCTGACTGAAGGCATGTCCGGTCACTCGCCTCATTTATGACCTTCTGTAGCTTGGAGTCATCTGCAAAGATTTTTATGTTGCTGTGCTTGATGATGTCATTAATGTCATTAATGTAGATGAAGAAAAGAAGTGGGCCCAGCACAGTGCCTTGCGGAACGCCACTATTGACTTTGGCTGGGCTTGATTTTACCCCTTCAACTACAACATGTTGAGATCTGTCTGTCAGGAAACACTTGATCCATTTCAGTAACTTTCCAGAGACACCAATGTTGGATAGTTTTTTCAATAGGATCTTGTGATCAACCCTGTCGAAGGCCTTACTGAAATCAAGGTAGATGACATCGGTGTTGGAGCCCTCTCCCAAAGCTCTCAAAATGTCATCAAAATGATGCAGGAGCTGCGTTAGGCAGTCCCTTCCATTACGGAACCCATGCTGGTTGGAGATCAGCCGTCTGTTGCTTTCCAGAAATTGGGTTATTCGAGATCTCACCACCCTCTCAAATACCTTGATGATATGAGAGGTGAGTGAGATCGGACGGTAGTTCACTGCAAGGGACTTGTTTCCCTTTTTGAAAACTGGGACAGAAGGTTTTTTGGAATATAGCCAGCATCCAGTGAGTTTCTCCACAGATTAGCAAGGGGAGATGCAAGTTGGTGTCGACACACCTTCAGGACACAAGCAGGGAACCTATCGGGGCCTACTGCTGAATTGTGTTTTATTTCGTTTATCGCCGCTAAGACATCAGGGGCACCAAACGTTATGTCCGATATAGTGTGTTGGGGGTTGACATCACTGATACAGCCCAGATCGGCCATATCAGGATTGCTGAAAACAGAGCAGTATTGTTTCTGCAGTATCTCGGCCATGGATTGGCATTATCTTGGAGAGTGCCAGTTTCATCAATAGAGGGCCAACAATGGAGACAGTGACCCTGTGTTTCCTCGCAAATGAAAAGAACACTTTGGGGTTGAGTTTGATTTTTCAATGGCCCACTTCTCCTCAGCTGATCTTTGGTTATTGATGAGGGTCTTCATGCATTGTTGGAGGTTATATTTTTTGGATTCAAGCAGTGCGATAGCCGTCGAATGTGTGTGTTGCTGTTGGCAGTACTTTAGTTTGTTAATTTTTTTGTTTGTTCTTTTTATTTTTCTTATAATAGTTTTTCTGTTTTGGGGGATTCTGCACTTTTTGTTCACAGGTCTTGGTGGGAGTGTTTTGCACATATGTCTATGACGGTGTCTACAAAGATCTGCCAAGATGTTTTATGGTTGGTGGAGATGTGTGTATGTGTAAAGGACCAGTCAACATGTGATAGCTCGTTCCTGATTGCATCCCAGTTGGCATTATGGAGATCCATGTTGTCAAATGGTGGGCTGGAGGAAGGTCACTAGGATTAATTTCGGCTGGTGGAATTTCATGTTACAGAGAACCATGTCATGGTCTGAAAGAAGGGTTTTTTCCACTGTAACGTTATGTATAGTGTTAGTGTGGTTACTAAAACACTAGGTCCAAAATGTTCTGATGTCTTGTTGGTGCAAGGACAAGTTGGGACAAGAAAAACTCATTCGTAAAGTCGAAAAGTGACTCTGCTGCTTCTTTGTCAGCGGTTGAGGCGGGAGTGCTTGGTTTCAAACAGTTTGTAGTCCAGTCAACACAGGGTAGATTGAAGTCTCCCATCATGAGTAGGTTGCTAGAATGGCACTGTTGAATAAAGCACTTAATGCTGTTGAGGCATTCTTTAAAGCGCAGTATGGGTGTTTGGGGCAGCCTATAGAGCCCAATTACTGTCAGGTCATTGGCTTTGTGTGCACGGTGACTGATTCACAGTAGCCGTTGGAGAATATACTATTTCCATCTGCCGTAAACGAATCATGCAGGAAAATGGCAGTTCCACCCTTCCTTCTGCCGATACGATCCGCGCGGATGGTTGTGAAATTCTTCACTCTCACTTCGGCTTCCAAGTGGGAGTTGTCAAGGTGGGTCTCAGTGAGAATGAAAAAAAGGATGTGGTGTGGATGGTTACCAACCCAGTCTTCAATGAATTGGACCTTCCATTTTTGTGCATTGATGGAAGGGCTGACACCTTGTGCATTGAGTAGAAATGTGGAGGTTAGTGTAGTGGCTGGTTTGACTGTTGCAGGGGGCTTGGATTTTTTGTGTGTGTTAGTGACAGCAATGTGGGGAATTGGTGCACTGTGGGTAATAGCATAGGATGGTGTTGAGTGATGGCTAGAATATTTTTGTGTATCTCTTTTGCCATGTTCAACATGGCTAAAAAAGAATTTGCTTAGCTTAGGGAGCAGTTTTTGGCTGGAGGTGTGGTTGCACTGTTGGATAGGGTTGTAGTTTCCACTTTTGTTGTTGTTGTTTTTGTGTCTTCCTGAAAAGACTGGACCAGCATTACTGCAGCATGGTGTGTTTCTATTTTTTATTTTTATTCAGGTTTGTGTGTTGGCTTGAAGCCCCGTTTCTGTTTGTGCGTCGGGTCCCTGGAAGATGAGTGAAGGGACAGT
>NW_021832229.1:85000-132500 GCF_006345805.1 Octopus sinensis | reverse complement strand
CTGCAGTCGAGAGTGTCAAGATCTTGCCAGTCATGTGCGAACTTGACAGTCCGCCATCTATAGCAGAGCTCACCAAGGCTGTTGACTCCCTAGCAAGAAATAAGGCTCCGGGAAAAGACGGCATCCCCTCAGAGATCATCAAAGCCGGCAAAAACACCATCCTGCTTCGGCACCTTCATGAGCTTCTGTGTCAGTGCTGGGAAGAGGGTACAGTCCCTCAGGATATGCGGGATGCCAACATCATTACGCTCTACAAAAACAAAGGTGACCGTGGTGATTGTAACAATTACCGTGGTATATCCCTTCTAAGCACTGTTGGAAAGACCTTTGCCCGCGTTATCCTGGCCAGGCTACAACTACTTGCTTCTCGAATCTATCCGGAATCGCAGTGTGGCTTTAGAAGAAGCAGATCAACTATCGATATGATATTCTCCATACGCCAACTTCAGGAGAAGTCCAGAGAGCAGAAAATGCCATTATATATGGCCTTCATTGATCTAACAAAGGCTTTTGACTCGGTAAGCAGAACAGGCCTCTTCCTCCTGCTCCAAAAAATCGGATGTCCACAAAGCTGCTGAGGATCATCAAGTCTTTCCATGATGACATGCAAGGCACCATACAGCACAACGGTTCAACATCAGCTGCCTTCCAAAAAAAAAACGGGGTAAAGCAAGGCTGTGTCCTCGCTCCTACATTGTTTGGCATCTTCTTCTCACTCTTGCTGTCACATGCCTTTCAGACATCAGATGATGGAGTGTTTCTGCACAGTAGAAGTGACGGGAAACTGTTCAATCTCTCGCGCCTGCGTGCCAAGAACCAAAATCAGAAACGTCCTGATCAAGGAGATTATTTGCTGATGATGCCGCTCTGGTAACACACACAGAAGAAGCCCTCCAAAGGCTCATTAACTGTTTTGAGCAAGCATGTAACGACTTTGGCTTAGCTATCAGCCTTAAGAAGACCAACATCATGGGCCAGGCTACATCGGACATCCCAAACATACATATTGGAGACCACAGATTACAAGAGGTGGAGAAGTTTACCTATCTGGGCTCTACCGTCACCTACAACCTATCCCTTGACGCTGAGCTCAATATACGCATTGGCAAGGCAGCTGCTGCGATGGCCCAACTCTCCAAACGGGCTTGGGACAACAATAAGCTGACCAAGACCACAAAAATGAAGATCTACCAGGCATGTGTACTCAGCACTCTACTGTATGGAAGCGAGACCTGGACGCTATACACACGCCAAGAGCGTCGCCTAAACATCTTTCACCTGCGCTGCCTCCGAAAAATCCTCCACATCAAATGGCAGAATCATATCCCCAACAAAGAAGTCCTCAGGCAAGCAGGAATACCAAGCATGTTGCACTCCTCACACAAAGACGTATGAGATGGCTTGGGCATGTTAGCCGTATGAAAGATAGGCAGAATCCCCAAGGACATACTCTACGGAGAGCTTGCTAGGGGTACTAGGTCTGTGGGTAGACCGATCTTGCGTTACAAGGATGTTTGCAAAAGGGATATGAAGGCCTGCAACATCAACATTAGCGGTTGGGAGGCAGTCGCCGGCAACCGTGGAGAATGGCGACGTACAGTAAAAGAGGGTATACAGAGAATGACAGAAAGAGAGAGGAGAAATGGAAAGAAAGGAAGAGACATAAACAAGAGACCATGGCACTACAATCAGCCAGGAACAGTCTTCGCTACATTTGCAGTACCTGCCAGAGGGAGTGTTTGTCCAGGATAGGACTACACAGCCACAGCAAGAAATGTAACAGGAAATAAAATATAACAGCCGGACTAGACCTAGAAAAAAAAAAAAAAATGCGCAACTCCATTGTCTCCCGAGACAGAAAGGATGCCAAACAAAAACAAAAATATATATATATATATACATATATATATTCAAGAACAGCAACAGCTAGAAAATCAGCAGCCACAACAACAACAGAATGAGCCACTCCTGGTTCCCAGCACAATGGCTGACCCTAACATCGGTCAAGCACAACAACAACAACAACAGCCATAGCAACAAGAACAACAACAGCCACTCCTCAACTCTAGCTTACTAGATGATTCACTAAATGCCAGTATCTTTTCACCGCTCTCACGGCAACCACCACAATTATCATCATCATCATCACCACCGCTGCCACCATCGTCTTCTATCACCAAAAATACCAACAGAAAACCAAATAAGAAACCACTGCCCTCTTCCCCCACATCACCACCTCAATACTACTGCAGTAACAAAAACTTAAAGAAACATAGGAAGCAAAATGCGCCCCCCACGGCACAAACAAGAAATCCCCAAATATGCCGCTATTCACTGCGCCAGAGACTCTGCACAAATAGTGACTGCATCTTCACGCATCTACCCGGCACTAGACGCACTACCGGCCAAGGCCAAAGCACGCATCCCACAATAACATCAACACCACCAAATAGTAAATCGAAATTCAAAACACACACAACTCGGAGTCCCAAAATCTGCCGGTATTCCCAACGTGAGAGAACATGTCTGCTGAGTGACTGTCCCTTCACTCATCTTCCAGGGACCCGACGCACAAACAGAAACGGGGCTTCAAGCCAACACACAAACCTGAATAAATAAAAACAGAAACACACCATGCTGCAGTAATGCTGGTCCAGTCTTTTCAGGAAGACACAAAAACAACAACAACAAAAGTGGAAACTACAACCCTATCCAACAGTGCAACCACACCTCCAGCCAAAAACTGCTCCCTAAGCAGGAAAATTCTTTTTTAGCCATGTTGAACATGGCAAAAGAGATACACAAAAAAACATTCTAACCATCACTCAACACCATCCTATGCTATTACCCCAGTGCACCAATTCCCCACATTGCTGCCACTAACACACACAAAAAATCCAAGCCCCCTGCAACAGTCAAAACCAGCCACTACACTAACCTCCACATTTCTACTCAATGCACAAGGTGTCAGCCCTTCCATCAATGCACAAAAATGGAAGGTCCAATTCATTGAAGACTGGGTTGGTAACCATTCACACCACATCCCTTTCTTCATTCTCACTGAGACCCACCTTGACAACTCCCACTTGGAAGCCGAAGTGAGAGTGAAGAATTTCACAACCATCCGCGCGGATCGTATCGGCAGGAGGAAGGGTGGAACTGCCATTTTCCTGCATGATTCATTTACGGCAGATGGAAATAGTATATTCTCCAACGGCTACTGTGAATCAGTCACCGGGCACAACAAAGCCAATGACCTGACAGTAATTGGGCTCTATAGGCCGCCCCAAACACCCATACTGTGCTTTAAGAATGCCTCAACAGCATTAAGTGCTTTATTCAACAGTGCCATTCTAGCAACCTACTCATGATGAGAGACTTCAATCTACCCTGTGTTGACTGGACTACAAACTGTTTGAAACCAAGCACTCCCGCCTCAACCGCTGACAAGAAGCAGCAGAGTCACTTTTCGACTTTACGAATGAGTTTTTCTTGTCCCAACTTGTCCTTGCACCAACAAGACATCAGAACATTTTGGACCTAGTGTTTAGTAACCACACTAACACTATACATAACGTTACAGTGGAAAAAACCCTTCTTTCAGACCATGACATGGTTCTCTGTAACATGAAATTCCACCAGCCGAAATCTAATCCTAGTGACCTTCCTCCAGCCCACCCATTTGACAACATGGATCTCCATAATGCCAACTGGGATGCAATCAGGAACGAGCTATCACATGTTGACTGGTCCTTTACACATACACACATCTCCACCAACCATAAAACATCTTGGCAGATCTTTGTAGACACCGCCACAGACATATGTGCAAAACACTCCCCACCAAGACCTGTGAACAAAAAGTGCAGAATCCCCCAAAACAGAAAAACCATTATCAGAAAAAAAAAAGAACAAACAAAAAAATTAACAAACTAAAGTACTGCCAACAGCAACACACACATTCGACGGCTATCGCACTGCTTGAATCCAAAAAATATAACCTCCAACAATGCATGAAGACCCTCATCAATAACCAAAGATCAGCTGAGGAGAAGTGGGCCATTGAAAAAATCAAACTCAACCCCAAAGTGTTCTTTTCATTTGCGAGGAAACGCAGGGTCACTGTCTCCACTGTAGGCCCTCTAATTGACGAAACTGGCACTCTCCAAGATAATGCCAAATCCATGGCCGAGATACTGCAGAAACAATACTGCTCTGTTTTCAGCAATCCTGATATGGCCGATCTGGGCTGTATCAGTGATGTCAACCCCCAACACACTATATCGGACATAACGTTTAGTGCCCCTGATGTCTTAGCGGCGATAAACGAAATAAAACACAATTCAGCAGTAGGCCCCGATAGGTTCCCTGCTTGTGTCCTGAAGGTGTGTCGACACCAACTTGCATCTCCCCTTGCTAATCTGTGGAGAAACTCACTGGATGCTGGCTATATTCCAAAAAACCTTCTGTCCCAGTCTGTTGTCCCAGTTTTCAAAAAGGGAAACAAGTCCCTTGCAGTGAATTACCGTCCGATCTCACTCACCTCTCATATCATCAAGGTATTTGAGAGGGTGGTGAGATCTCGAATAACCCAATTTCTGGAAAGCAACAGACGGCTGATCTCCAACCAACATGGGTTCCGTAATGGAAGGGACTGCCTAACGCAGCTCCTGCATCACTTTGAGGACATTTTGAGAGCTTTGGGAGAGGGCTCTCCAACACCGATGTCATCTACCTTGATTTCAGTAAGGCCTTCGACAGGGTTGATCACAAGATCCTATTGAAAAAACTATCCAACATTGGTGTCTCTGGAAAGTTACTGAAATGGATCAAGTGTTTCCCGACAGACAGATCTCAACATGTTGTAGTTGAAGGGGTAAAATCAAGCCCAGCCAAAGTCAGTAGTGGCGTTCCGCAAGGCACTGTGTGGGCCCACTTCTTTTCATCATTTACATTAATGACATTAATGACATCATCAAGCACAGCAACATAAAAATCTTGGCAGATGACTCCAAGCTACAGAAGGTCATAAATGAGGCGAGTGACCGGACATGCCTTCAGTCAGATCTACTGGCTGTTATCCAATGGGCAGAAAAAAACAATATGCTGCTGAACGAGGATAAATTTGAGCTAATCCACTTTGGAAAAGAGGATGCCCTGAAACTCCCATACTCCCTTCCTTCAGGTGAAACTCTCGCGGCGTCCAACAACATCAGAGACCTGGGAGTAATTGTGGACAACAACATAAGCTGGGCCACTCATATAAACACCAAAGTTGACATGGCCCGCAGAATGTGTTCCTGGATTCTCAGAACTTTCCAGTCGAGAGATATCCACACCATTATCCTTCTCTTCTCCACTTTTGCCCGACCATACCTTGAAAACTGTTGTCCATTGTGGTCTCCCCACACAATACAAGGTATCATAAAAGTTGAAGCACCTCAAAGGGCAATCACAAAAAAGATAGATGGCATGACAGGCCTCGACTATTGGGGTCGACTAGAAAAGCTAAAACTCTATTCTCTCCAACGTCGTCGTGAGCGCTACATCATCTGCATGATGTGGAAAATATTCCATCAGCATTGCCCAAATGATGTTGGCATCACCTTTAAGGTACATCCAAGGCTTGGGCCCCGTGCCATCCGCCCAAAACAAAAATCGCACTCTCATCTCATAACAACAATACGGCACAATATTTCACCTTAATTGGCCCCGCTCTCTTTAACATTACACCAAAACACATTAAAACAGAAACAGACCCTATAGGGTTCAAGAAGTCTTTGGACAGATTCCTTCAAGAAATCCCGGATAAACCCCCTACACCCGGATATGTCTCTGTAAACAATAACTCTCTACTTGAGTGGGCCATAGTGCCCAAATTCTGACTTGAAAGACTTCACCAGGTGGTGCTATTAAGTTAGACATGGCCTGGGCCAATAATGGCCGAAACCTATCAAAGTATCAAAGTATCAAAGTATATATATATACATATATATATATACATATATATACATACATATATATACATACATATAGCAGCCAGAGGACTGTTATTTCTTTTACTTCAAAAATATGTCCCCATCGACAACAGTATTTGTAACTCATTTTATGGCAAAAAAATCGAAGAAAAATAACGAAATCAAACAGTCCACGGTCAATTATGGACGCATACGTTTCTGGATAGGGGGGACATATTTTTGTGGTAAAAGAAATAACAGTCCTCTGGCTGCTATTTCTAATACTTTCGGTATGTGGTCAAGCAACTTGTTGCAAAGACCCTCATTGTTATAATTTTACCGAATATGGTCCTTTTCCATACCGAAAGACTACTTGGTGAAATTTGTTGACTTTATTAAATTAATTATATTTCACCCTTTATCTGTACTGACTATCTATATACATACATACATACATACATACATACATACATACGTACGTACGTACATACATACATACATACATACATACATACATACATACATACATACATACATACATACATACATATATATGGAGGCGCAATGGCCTAGTGGTTAGGGCAGTGGACTCGCGGTCGTAGGATCGCGGTTTCGATTCCCAGACCGGGCGTTGTGAGAGGGGGAAAGAGAGAATTAGAACAACACGTTTTTAGTAGGGAGGGAAAGTATGAGTTGAGAGACAAAGAGACAAAAGGCGAAGTGTTAATATATAATGGAGAAGAGAAGAGAGAGAGGGGGAATCAGATAAACGGAGCTCCAGGAGGCTCCGGCAGGGGGTGGTGGCGATCCCTGCTGTACTCTTTCGCCACAACTTTCTCTCACTCTTTCTTCTGTTGGCCTGCTCGCTTAGCCAGCGGGGTGGCGTCATTTGAAGGCTAAAATAATGCGAAGCGCATTGTGACCAGCGATGTGTAACAACATCTGATAGCCTGGTCAGTCACGGTGATCACAGTGATATACATATATACATATATGTGTGTGTGCGTGTGTGTATGTTAGTGTGTCTATGTTTTTCTTCCCACCATCGCATGACAACCAATGTTGGTGTGTTTACGTCCCCGTAACTTAGCGGTTTAGCAAAACACACCGATAGAATAAGTATTAGGCTTGCAAAGAATAAGTCGTTGGGGCGATTTTTCGACTAAAGGTGTTGCTCCAGCATAGCCTCAGTCAATGACTAAAACAAGAAAAGAATATATACATGCAAACACACACACACATACAGAGAGAGAGAGAGAGAGAGAGAGAGAGAGAGAGATGTACATGAGTGTATGCCAGCATTTGTCGTACATTCTATGCCGGTTTCAATTCCCACAAAAGAGATTTCTCAAACCTTTGCAGTCGATAATTCTCAAAATGTAATTATCTACCTTTAGATTACTTTCTCTTGAAACGGAAATTAGTAAGGAATATATTTTGAGATTCTTCAGAGATAGTTAATGGATGCGAGGCTGTGTGTGGGTGTGTGTGTGTCTGAGTGTGTTTGCGTGTTTGTGGTTTCCTTTGCGTGTGTGTATGTGTTTGTGTGTGCGTACGGTTTTGTACCTGTATATGTGTCCGTGTGTGTGTATGTGTTTGTGTGTGCATGTACTCGTGTATGTGTGTGTGAGAGAGTTTTCTGTATCATACAGGAATTTCGCAAGAAAGAAAAAAGAAAGAAAGAGACAAAGAAAGAAAGAGGGAGAGACAGAAAGAAACAAGGGGACAAAGAAAGACAGAAAGAAGGAAATAAGGAATACGAAAAGAAATATTGAAAGAACAAGAGAGAATGAAAGAAAGATAAGCGAAGTGAATAAAAGATGAGATGAGGAGGGGGGCGAGATTGAGAAGGAGAAAAAGTAAGAGACGGACAGAGAGAGGGGGAAAGAGAGAATTAGAACAACACGTTTTTAGTAGGGAGGGAAAGTATGAGTTGAGAGACAAAGAGACAAAAGGCGAAGTGTTAATATATAATGGGAGAAGAGAGAGAGAGAGAGAGGGGGAATCAGATAAACGGACAGAGAATTAGAGATGGTCATTGAATGATAGCTGTGTGCGTGTGTCTATGGAAACAGAGAGGATGACTAATGTATGAGAAACTAGAAGAGGATGGAGTTATATATTAATATATAATGAGCGGGGTGGGGAAAGTATTTCTCGGTTTCCTTCATTTTTTTTATGAACGACAACACACACACACACACAACAACACACAATATATATATATATATATATATATTATATATATATATATATATATATATATATATATATATGTATGTATATGTACATATATATATATATGTATAAAACAAATCAAAATAGATGAACATCAATGGAATTTGTATCTTTGTGGTACCAGTGCCGGTGGCACACAAGCAAACTATCCGAACGTGGCCGTAGCCAGTACCGCATCGACTGGCCTCCGTGCTGTGGGCACGTAACAACACCATCCGATCGTTCGCCAGCCTCATCTGGCACCTGTGTCGGTGGCGCATAAAAACACCATCCGAAGACCCGGCAAGACTAGTCAGGCCATAACCCGTGGACCCTACCTGGGACGTGCATACCTTCCTTCTTGTGACACTTGTGAAGACCTGTTGAGGCAAGTGAAAATCAAATCAAATCAAAATAGATGAACATCAATGGAATTTGTATCTTTGTGGCACACAAGAAAACCATCCGAACGTGGCCGTAGCCAGTACCGCATCGACTGGCCTCCGTGCTGTGGGCACGTAACAAGCACCATCCGATCGTGGCTGTTCGCCAGCCTCATCTGGCACCTGTGTCGGTGACACATAAAAACACCATCCGAAGACCCGGCAAGACGAGTCAGGCCATAACCCGTGGGCCCTACCAGGGACGTAGTCAGTCCACCTGTGCATACCTTCCTTCTTGTGACACTTGTGAAGACCGTTGAGGCAAGTGAAAATCAAAATCAAAATCAAAACAAATCAAAATAGATGAACATCAATGGAATTTGTATCTTTGTGGTACCAGTGCCGGTGGCACACAAGCAAACTATCCGAACGTGGCCGTAGCCAGTACCGCATCGACTGGCCTCCGTGCTGTGGGCACGTAACAAACACCATCCGATCGTTCGCCAGCCTCATCTGGCGCCTGTGTCGGTGGCGCATAAAAACACCATCCGAAGACCCGGCAAGACTAGTCAGGCCATAACCCGTGGACCCTACCTGGGACGTGCATACCTTCCTTCTTGTGACTCTTGTGAAGACCTGTTGAGGCAAGTGAAAATCAAATCAAATCAAAATAGATGAACATCAATGGAATTTGTATCTTTGTGGCACACAAGAAAACCATCCGAACGTGGCCGTAGCCAGTACCGCATCGACTGGCCTCTGTGCTGTGGGCACGTAACAAACACCATCCGATCGTGGCCGTTCGCCAGCCTCATCTGGCACCTGTGTCGGTGGCACATAAAAACGCCATCCGAAGACCCGGCAAGAATAATCAGGCCATAACCCGTGACCCCTACCTGGACGTAGTCAGTCCACCTGTGCATAACTTCCTTTTGTGACACGTGAAGACCTGTTGAGGCAAGTGAAAATCAAAATCAAAATCAAATCAAATCAAATCAAAACAAATCAAAATAGATGAACATCTTGTGAAGACCTGTTGAGGCAAGTGAAAATCAAAATCAAAATCAAATCAAATCAAATCAAATCAAAACAAATCAAAATAGATGAACATCTTGTGAAGACCTGTTGAGGCAAGTGAAAATCAAAATCAAAATCAAAATCAAAATCAAAATCAAAATCAAAATCAAAATAGATGAACATCAATGGAATTTGTATCTTTGTGGTACCAGTGCCGGTGGCATACAAGAAAACCATCCGAACGTGGCCGTAGCCAGTACAGCATCGACTGGCCTCCGTGCTGTGGGCACGTAACAAACACCATCCGATCGTGGCCGTTCGCCAGCCTCATCTGGCACCTGTGTCGGTGGCACATAAAAACACCATCCGAGCGTGGCCGTCTGCCAGCCTCGTCTGGCACTGTGTTGGTGGCACATAAAATCACCCACTACACTCTCGGAGTGGTTGGCGTTAGGGAGGGCATCCAGCTGTAGAAACACTGCCAGATCTGACTGACCTGGTGCAGCCTTCGGGCTCCTCAGACCCCAGTTGAACCGTCCAACCCATGCTAGCATGGAAAGCGGACGTTAAATGATGATGATGATGATGATGATGTGATGATATATATATGTATATGTATATATATGTATATATATATATATATATATATATATGTATATATATATGTATATGAAATATATATATAAATATGTATATATGTATATATATAATATATATGTATATATATAATATATATGTATATATATATATAATATATATTATATATATATATATATATATATATATATATATATATATATATATATAGATGTATATATATATCTATATAGATGCATATATATATATATATATATATATATATATATAAGATCATCAATGGCGTGGATGACCGAATAAAGCTTCAGTCAGACCTACTGGCTGTTGTCCAATGGGCGGAAAAGAATAACATGTTGCTAAATGAAGACAAATTGGAACTGATCCACTTTGGAAGGGAAGACGCTCTGAAACTCCCATACTCTCTTCCTTCTGGAGAAATTCTCATGGCATCCAACAACATCAGAGACCTGGGAGTAACATTGGACAACAACATAAGCTGGGCTACACATATAAGCAGCAAAGTTGACATGGCCGCGCAGAATGTGTTCCTGGATTCTCAGAACCTTCCAGTCGAGAGATTCCACGCTATTATCCTTCTTCTCCACTTTTGCCCGACACCACCTTGAATACTGCTGTCCACTGTGGTCTCCCTACACAAAACAAAATATTATGAGAATTGAAGCTCCCCAAAGGTCAATCACAAAAAAGATAGATGGCATGTCAGACCTTGACTACTGGGGTAGACTAGAGAAGCTGAAATTGTATTCACTCCAACGACGCCGTGAACGCTACATTATCTGTATGATGTGGAAAATATTCCATCAGCACTGTCCGAATGATGTTGGCATCACCTTCAAAATGCATCCAAGGCTTGGACCACGTGCCATCCGTCCACAACAAAAATCTATATCGCATCACATAACGACAATACGGCACAACTATTTCACCTCAATTGGACCCGCTCTCTTCAACATTACACCAGGACACGTCAAAAAAGAAACTGACCACACAAAATTCAAGAAGTCTTTGGACAAATTCCTTCAAACAGTACCGGACAAACCACCCACACCCAGATATGTCTCCGCAAACAATAACTCTCTGCTTGAATGGGCCTTGGTGCCCAAATCCTGAACTGAAAGACTTCGCCATCTGGTGCTATTAAGTTAGACATGGCCTGGGCCAATACTGGCCAAAACCTTTCTAAGTTATATATATAGATATGTATATATATATATATATATATATATATATAATATATATATATATAAAGATATGTATATATATATATATATATATATATATAATATATATATATTATATATATATATATATATATATGTATAAGGGTGAAAAGGAACACACGAGTTGATATATATGAAAAAACAAGTCAAAATAGAAAATGCTAAAATAATTTTATAAAGAACATTTCAGTACCGGTTTCGGTCATTTTGAGACCTTTTCAACTGTAACGATTAAATAATTAAATTTAGAAAAATTAGAAGAAAAGTTTTTTTAAAGGAATATTTGTATAGTTTTCAAATTTTAGTGGCATTCTGCCTTTATCTGACTCCCTTGTTTGTACTTGTGTGTTTGCCGTCATTTCATTCTCTCTTACCTGTCTGTGTTTGCCTTTCAAGTGCTGTGTTTTTACTGAGATCTCCCTTTTAGTAGAAAGAATAGCTATAACTTTTTGACTGCTATTTCTAAATTCGGTGTGTGGTGAGGCAATTCGTTGCTAAACCCTGAATTGCTTAGTATTACTTAAATTTTCCTCGAATGAGGCTTTTACATGCCGAAATCTACTTGGTGTAATTAATAATTATTCCAAATTAATTAATTTCACCCTATATTGTTACTGATATATATATATATATATATATAATATATATATATATATATATATAATATATATATATATTGGAAGGTTTGGAGATGATGTACAGGTATTATATATTAGAAGAAATGAGGTAATCAGAAGATCGGATGGTTTATATATACAGATATTTATTTATATATTACATTTTTTACATATATATCATATCACTTAGTTCATTAGTGCTTTCACCCATTCTAGTGGGGTTTCAAATCAAAATAATTCCTTTGTGGGGAGGGAGGAACAAGACAGCACAAGAGGGTGAGGTGGATGAGGGGAAGGTGAGAGAGAGACCATGTGTGTATGTGTATGTGTGTGTGTGTGCGCGCGCTCGTTTGTATGGCAGTGCTAAAGAGAAAGAGGGGAAGGGAGAGGGAAGAAGAAGGAAAGAATTTCCTTTGGTCTGCTGGACGGGGGGGGGTTCTAAGAATTTCAGCTTTGACCACTTTCAGTGTCACTGAGTGTGTGGTGGTAGGGAGGCAGGCTATAAATTACACCTCCTTTTATCATTGTGGGGATGGTCAAATGCCATTTGGGGTTTAAGAATTCTTTGTGTGTGTGTGTCTGTGTGTCCGTGTGTGTTTGTGTGTGTGTGCGCGCGTGTGTGCGTGTCTGTGTGTTTGGAGAAGGGGAGAGAGACAAAAAGAGAAAAGGGGGAAGAAAAATAAAAATAAAAAATAAAAATAAGGGATGAAGGGAAAAAAAAAATTTTTTTGTGCTGGTATTTATACCACTACATATATATATACACACAGATTTATACATGAAATATTTGAAAAAAAAACCTTTTATCAGTTCAAAATGAACAACTAAATTACACCATCTTGAAAATTGTATATCATAGGAAAGTTAAAATTAAAGTGACAATTAAAAAGTAAAGATGGAAGTAAATTATAAAAATAGTATAATGTATATAACAGCCAATATATATATATATACACACACACATATATATACATATACAGACATATACTAAATGTTCTACTTTATTAGATTGTAAATCGAAAGATGTGTCCTTCAATGTCCACTATATATATATATATATATATATATATATATATATAATATATATGAAAAAACAAGTCAAAAATAGAAAATGCTAAAATAATTTTATAGTGAACATTTCAGTACCGGTTTCGGTCATTTTGAGACCTTTTCAACTGTAACGATTAAATAATTAAATTTAGAAAAATTAGAAGAAAAGTTTTTTTAAAAGAATATTTCTATAGTAGTGTTCAGATTTAAGTGGCATTCTGCCTTTCTCTGACTCCCTTGTTTGCACTTGTGTGTGGGAGGTCGTTGTGAGTTCTTGGAAGGGTAGTAGAGGAAGAAGGCTGGTGGGGAAAGGGGGATGGGAGAATCTGGGAGTGCCCTGATGGTCGTATTTTGAATGGTCAGTGGCGGCTGGCAGTCTCAGTTCAATTCAGGAGAATATTTATATTGACAGGCTTCTTTATAGAATTAGCGTAGGTTTATAGAATTAGCGTAGGTGTTATACTAAAAAACATTAGTGACAAAGTTAAGGGGTAGGGGTGGAGAAGTAGAAGAAGAAGAAGAAGAAGGAGAAGGAG
The DNA here is from genome assembly GCF_006345805.1 of Octopus sinensis. Lineage (NCBI taxonomy): Eukaryota > Metazoa > Mollusca > Cephalopoda > Octopoda > Octopodidae > Octopus > Octopus sinensis. Next base: position 118,885 of record NW_021832229.1, on the reverse strand, counting down.
AAGGAGGAGAAGATGACGATGATGGTGGTGGTGGTGATGATTATGACGACGATGATGATGATAATGATGATGATGAAGAAGAAGGAGGAGAAGGAGAAGATGGTGGTGATGATGGTGGTGATGATGATGACGACGATGATGATGATAATGATGATGATGAAGAAGAAGAGGAAGAAGAAGAAGAAGAAAAAAACAGAGAAGGGGGAATATGAATGGGTGTAAGTATAGCTATGAAGGGGCTGATTAGTAATGGATTCTATGGAGTGTAATATTTGTGTGTATATATATTTTTTTCTTTTATTCTAAAGTTGAGGTATATTAATTGTTTGTCGTAGACCCGTTTAGAAGTGGCTTGTATTTTGTAATAAAGAGATTTTCTTTACTTATTCGTTGTCTCGAGGTTGTATCGTCCCTAAATTGGTAGAGGGGGAAAATTCTGAAGTTTGGTGTTTTTTTGTTGGCGCAAGTATCTATGTGTTGGCTAAAAGCTATTTTTCTGTTTTGGGGAATTTTTATCTGGGATCTGTGCAGGGCCATTCGTTTACGCAAACCATTTTTTGTTTGGCCTATGTACTGCTCTTGACACCCGGAGCAGGTTAGTGAGTATATTAGGTTCTCCGAAGCACATGTGAAGTTGCTTTTCACTGTAAACCGTTGTCCCTGCTTGAAGGAGAACTCTGATCCCTCAATTAGATAGTCGCATATCCCGCAATTGGGTCTTCCACATTTTTTTACTGTCGGCTTCTGTGTTGAGGAGTGAATTCGGGCTTGTGTAAGGAGACTTTTCATGGATCTAGGCTGTCTTTTGCTTTTTATGATCGTGTGTGTTTGGAGGATTGTGTTCATTCTGTGGTCTTTTTTTAGGAGGGGTATGTTGTGGAGGATGGTGTCGAAGGCTTCGTTATTGAGAGGTTGTGTGTGGAGATGTATGGTAAGGCTTTTGGTTGTAAGTTTTTCTTTGATTTGGGATGTCTCAGTTCCTTGATGTTAAGTTGAAGGGCACGTTGAATGCACTTGTCAATAAGTGAAGGTGGATAGTTCCTGGTGATTAGGGTATCTTTTAGTTCTTGTAGTCGTGTGTCTCTGATACATGCTTACACATGAAATATTAGAAAAAACCACCTTCTATCGATTCAAAATGAACAATCAAATTACACTATCTTGAAAATTGCATATCATAGGAAGGTTAAAATTAGAATGACAATTGGCAAGTAAAGATCAAGTAAATTGCAAAAACAATATAATGTATATAACAGGTAATGTATATATATACACACACCTATATATATATATATATATATATATATATATATAATATATATATATATATATACACACACACATATTAAATGTTCTACTATATTATATTGTAAGTCGAAAGATTTGTCCGGATCTTTTCATTTTCGAAGCCAATTTAAAAAAATTTTTCCTACTGAACCAAACAATTTGAAACTTCGTATACTGGTAGAATGTGTCAAAAGTAAACTTAATTGTAAACCAGAATGAAAACGGAATTGTAACTTCTAAGTTTAACATTGTTTAATAATTAGAATTTTAACCAATGGTATTCGGTCTTTCGGCTTCATATTATTTACTCCGTCTCCATAGACTTGATCACCAATTTGGTGACGTATTAAACACATGGGATGTGAAATGTAAACAAAACGATGAAATTTTTTACTCGGTGTATGTGTATATGTATGTATGTGTGTGTATGTATCTATGTATGTGTGTGTGTGTGTGTGTATGTGTGTGTATGTATGTGTGTGTGTGTATGTATGTATGGCCGATTCAGTGTTTAGTTTTTTCGAGTGAAAACGATGAAATTTTTTACTCGGTGTATGTGTATATGTATGTATGTGTGTGTGTGTATGTATCTATGTATGTATGTGTGTGTATGTATGTGTGTGTGTGTGTATGTATCTATGTATGTGTGTGTATGTATGTGTGTGTGTGTATGTATGTATGTATGTATGGCCGATTCAGTGTTTTGTTTTTTCGAGTGAAAACGATGAAATTTTTTACTCGGTGTATGTGTATATGTATGGGGCACTTGCTTTTAATGTTGGTGAAAAGAAAGAGGCTTGGAGAAGCCATTATGAAAGACTGCTGAATGTGGAGAATGAATGGGAGGAGGAGAGCCTGCCAAATGTTGACCCAGTAGAGGGACCAGCTATCCAAATAGACAGCTCCCTTGTAGTTAAGGCAATTAAGGATATGAAACCAGGTAAAGCCCCCGGCCCATCAGGTATCACTGCTGAGATGCTTAAAACAGCTGGTTATGCGGGCTATGGCCTAGTCACCCGTATTGTTAACCAGGTAGTTCATAATGGAGTCATACCCAATGACTGGCGTAGCAGCACCATAGTCAACTGCTACAAGTGTAAGGGTGATGCTCTAGATAGGCCACAGAGAGGGTCATAACCCATCTCATTAGGGAGAGAATTTGCTTAGATGAGATGCAGTTCGGTTTTGTGCCGGGTAGAAGCACCACTGATGCTATATTCCTGGTCCGACAACTGCTGGAGAAATACCTAGCTAAAGATAAACCCCTCTACATAGCTTTTGTGGACTTGGAGAAAGCCTTTGACAGGGTTCCCCGATCCCTTATCTGGTGGTCGATGCGGAAACTGTTGATTGACAAATGGCTAATAAGGGCTGTACAGGTTCTATACAGAGAGGCTGTCAGCAAGGTTAGGATTGGCAACGGATATAGTGAAGAATTCCGGGTAGAAGTAGGTGTACACCAGGGCTCAGACCTCAGTCCCCTTTTATTCATCATAGTCCTCCAGGCAATAACAGAGGAATTCAAAACAGGTTGCCCCTGGGAGCTCCTCTATGCTGATGACCTGGCCTTCATAGCAGAATCACTACCGGAACTAAAAAAGAAATTTTGGGTGTGGAAACAAGGGTTAGAATCAAAGGGCCTTAGAGTAAATGTAGCGAAGAACAAAGTTATAGTATGCAGAAAGGTGAACTCAGCACACACCCCGTCGGACAGGTGGCCCTGCTCGAGCTGTAGGAAAGGTGTAGGTAGAAACTCCATAAGATGCACCCAATGTAAGCTATGGATGCACAAGAGGTGCAGCAACATTAAAGGGAAATTAACAGATAAGATAGCTTTCATGTGCGGCAGATGCACAGGGACAATAGACACCACAGACACTCAGAAAACAGATTCCATCACACTCCAGGGAGAGAAACTAGAACTAGTTGATAGTTTCCGCTACCTGGGTGACCAAGTTAGTAGTGGGGGTGGATGCTCAGAGAGTGTCACCACTAGAACACGAATAGCCTGGGCAAAGTTTAGAAAGCTCCTACCCCTACTGGCGACAAAGGGTCTCTCACTCAGAGTGAAATGTAGATTGTATGATGCATGTGTGCGAAGTGCCATGCTTCACGGCAGTGAAACATGGGCCGTGACTGCAGAGGACATGTGTAGACTTGAAAGAAATGAAGCTAGCATGATCCGCTGGATGTGTAATGTCAGTGTGAATGCACGACAGAGTGTAAGCACCCTGAGAGAAATGCTAGGTATAAGAATCCGTGGCTTCCCTAAATCGCAACTCTGTGCCACGGGAGAGTTTTAGCCTCCGCGATGATGGGCAGATCTGGACATTCGTCAAGTCTGGTGAGTCGTGGATAAGGGATGCCAGTTGGACTGAGCAGACTACACACACAACAACAACTGGCAATGCAAAAATCTTGGGAAACTAACCAAGAACAATCAGCCATCCCCTGTATATCATCATCTGAAATCCAGATATAAACTGCTGTCCTTGAATGCCCGTAGTTTATGCAACAAGGTGCATCTTTTTGTCTCCTACGTCAAAAGTATCAACCCAGATTTCATCACAGTCACGGAAACGTGGGCACACTCTGCACTCTGTGATGGAGTTTTCAGCATAACCGGCTACAACCTGTTCCGCAAAGACCGCATTAATCGCCGTGGAGGGGGTGTGATGATTTATGTTCGATCAAGTCTATCGGCAATCCCCTGTGATGATTTGAACCAATCTCAGCAGGAGGTATTTTTCTGCAATGTACACATGACCATGTCAACACTTCTGCTCGGAGCCGTTTACCGTCCTCCAAATTATCGCCAAGACGCACAGCTTTTTGATCTCCTCAAGGCGGCTGCCATGAAAACAGCCACATATGTGTATGTTGCGGGGGACTTCAATTTCTCTGAGATTGACTGGGAGGCCTTCCGTTGGTCACAAAGTGCAGACGATTTTCTTGAACTAGTGCTGAATTCGAATTGGTCCCAAGTTGTTACCTCCCCCACAAGGGGTAACAACACTTTGGATCTGCTACTAACCGCTTCTCCTGAAACAATCATTAGTGTCGCTACCGAAGAACCTTTGGGTGACTCTGATCATTCCATGATAATGGCCGACTTGTCTCTGATTGGTTGTAACAAAAAACACAACCATCTTCAGATTGCCCGCTTTGACTGGAATAAAGCAAACTGGAGCTCTTATTGTACTGAGCTGCAACGCCCAAACTGGCGCGAATTTTATGCCTCTGGCGATGTGAACACTATACTCCAGAACATTCTGAATTCAATATGGGCAGCATGTGCAGCATCAGTACCACGCAAGCACAAAAAACCACCCAATAGTGCAATTTGGGAGACTGCAGCAGTCCGACTTGCCAGGAAAGAACGCCGTAATGCTGAACGGGAATACAAATTGCACAAATCAGAGAGCAACAGGAAAAAACGCAATAGGTCAGCCAACCACCTCAAGCAGGTGACAAAAAAGGCAGTGCTTGAATTTGAACAACGCATTGCAGCTAACCCTGACAGCAAAGGGTTCTGGAAGTATGTGCACTCAAAGCAGAGACCCCACTCTCCTGTTGGTCCCCTTCGCAATCCCCACACAGGACAGATTACTGGCAATCCCGAAGAATGTGCAGAAATCATTGCTGGATGCTATGTCGGCATCTTTACTGTCGAAGACCAAAATGTTCCATCATCATCACCACTGACATCGGACTCTATATCTTCTATGCAATTTACACCAGCAATGCTGCAACGCCACCTAAAGAATAAACGCAATTATGCCTCTCCTGGTCTCGATGGTGTTACATACCTACTTCTCAAACGCGGTGGGTACTTTCTTCTAAGCCAACTTTCTCTATTCTTCCAATTCTGTCTCGACAATGGTGTTACTCCAGAACAGTGGAAAACTGCCAGTGTCATCCTTCTGTTCAAAAAAGGCGACCGCACATCGCCTGTCAACTATCGCCCCGTCAGTCTTACTAGCTGCATCGCCAAACTGATGGAATCCTGTATCAGAGAAACCCTCTGGAACTTCTGGAAGTCTCACAGCCTCATCCAGCCGTCACAATTCGGATTTATTCCAAACTCCAGCTGCTGTAATCAACTCATCGAGTTTCTTGAGGACGTTACCCAAATCACTGATCGCGGATCCTGGGTGGATGTTGTTTACCTGGACTTTGCTAAGGCTTTCAACTCTGTGCCACACAAAAGACTTATGGTGAAGCTTTCTGCGTTGAGTGTAAGAGACGAACTCTATAACTGGTTAAAGTCCTTTATTTTCGGCCGAAAAGAGGTTGTCACAGTTCTAGGACAGCACTCTTCGCCCTATGAGATGACATCTGGTGTGCCGCAGGGATCTGTTCTTGGCCCCCTTTTATTTGTTGCATATGTTAATGACATAGATGCCAACTTAAAGAATGCCACAGTGCTGAAATATGCAGATGACATCAAGCTGTACCTCGAAATAAAGAGGTCAAATCCTGTACACTATGGATCTCTATTGCAAGCAGACCTGGACACAATGCAGCAGTGGATCATGGACTGGCAACTCAAGCTGGCTGTGGACAAATGTACCACCATGCATTTTGGGAGGAGAAACCCAGCGTCCACCTACTCCCTCCACAACACTAGTCTCAAAAAGTCTTCAAGTGAACGTGACCTGGGTGTTATTGTCGACAGTGATTTGCGTTGGACAAAACACATCACTAAAATTGTCAAGAAGGCTGAGGGTGTCTTGGCATCACTCACCAAATCCTTTGTGAGCCACTCTCCGGCTATCTATCTGTGGCTTTATATAGCTATGGTAAGAGCTCACCTGGAATTTGCATCACCGGTCTGGAACCCCTATCTTGCCCAGGACATCAATCGTCTGGAAGCTGTTCAGCGACGTGCAAACCAAAAGAATACCCTCCATCAGGCATTTGCCATATCCTGAACGCCTTACTTCCCTGGGCATGGACACATTGAAACTCCGACGTCTGGCAGCTGACTTGGCAGACACCCATAAAATTATCAACCATCGCACAAACAATAACTCTGAGCACCTCTTCAAACTCCACCCATCTAACACCCGTGGACATATTTACAAAGTAAGAAAACAGCACAGCTCCCATGACTTCAGGAAACATTTTTTCACGCTGAGAGTTGCTGAAGCATGGAACAAACTGCCGGCATCGGTTGTTAGTTGTCGGAGCACTGCATCCTTCAAAACTTCCATGCTTCCTGAGATTCGCCAACACTACACTTGATTTTCTCCCCTCTATACACACACAAGCATGTTCACTTTCCAGACATTTCTACATTGCTGCATGTACTTTATATGCACTTTCTGACAAGTTGTGGTGCACCTGAGCACTGTATACAATAATTTCATTATTATTATAAGAAGCATCAGATGCGGTGTGCAAGAGCGACGCTTGCGATGGTATGGTCATGTACTGCGGATGGATGAGGAGAGATGTGTGAAGAAGTGCCACTCCCGAACAGTTGAAGGAATCAGGGGGAGAGGTAGACCCAGGAAGACATGGGATGAGGTAGGCAAGCATGACCTCAGAGCGTTGGGCCTCACTGAGGCAATGGCGAAGGACTGAGATCTCTGGAGATGTGCTGTGACTACTAAGACCCGTGATGCTTCCGGCACCAGTTCCGCATACCCCCTGCCCATTCAAAGTACCTTGGATCCCGGAACATCTCAGTGCTTGAGGAGACCTGTTGAGTCAAGTGCATGTACATGAACATCAAACCAAATATCAATGGAAACAGTAGTTGTGATACCTGTGCCGGTGGCACATAAAAAGCACCAACCAATCGTGCCTGATGCCAGACCCCTCTGGCACCTGTGCCACTGGCACATAAAATGTACCCACTACACTCACGGAGTGGTCGGCATTATGAAGGGCATCCAGCTGTAGAAACACTGCCAGATCAGACTGGAGCCTGGTGCAGCCTTCTGGCTTCCCAGATCCCGGTTGAACTGTCCAACCCATGCTAGCATGGAAAACGGACGTTAAACGATGATGATGTTGATGATGATGATACACCGAGTAAAAAATTTCAGTTATTACTCTCTCTGTCTCTTCACACACACTAACAGGGCTTGATGATTGGGGTGGCATCTTGAGAGGGGTTCCAGGGAAACAAGGTGTGGTTTAGGAACCCGAGGATGTACCTCATGAAACACGTGTTGCCAAAGAATAAAACAGTAATTTATTTATGTATTTTTTGGTATACAACCTGCCATTAACCCCTTTCTTATAAAATAGTTGAAGAATCTGGGGTGTAGGAATTGGGACAGTATTGGAACTTTTAACTTCTTGCTCTCTATCTTATGATCTCCGAAATTTAAGAATCTTAACTGGGCTCTTACTATTTACTCTGACTCTGCCACCACCTCAATGCAAAGACTATCAATATCAGAATCATCTTCACAACCACTACTGAGACATCCTAACATAATCAATGCCACTATTCTATCATCATCAACCACTTCCGCCACCACTACCACCACCACCTCTGCAAAAACACCAACACTATAATTGCTGCCATCATACACATCCACTGTCACCACTACACCACCACCACCACCACTGCCATGATAACCACATCTACCACCTCCAACACTATTGCCACCACTATCTATGAGACATCCTAAGTTAGATACTACTTTCACTTTCTAGTTGGTCTTTGTGTTCATTTTATCTAATCTATCTCTCTAAAAGATGCAAACCAAGTAGCATTAAATGGAGAATGGATGTGAGCAGAAAGAGAGTAAGTTCCATTCCAGTTTACAACAATTATAGAATTATTCTCAAACCATAAATGAAGGGTGGAGAGGAGTGAAGGAGGAGTCATGTTTCCTCTGAGAGGTTACAGAAGTATTATTACACTGTTGTTAGAATAGCTGTGGAAAATGTAAGTTGAAATCAAATTTGATGCTAAATTCTTTTATAGTCATGTTCCCAAGTAAATAAACATAATCAATTTGAACAGTCTTAGTAAAATAACTACTTTCTTGAATTATTAATCAGGTGTTTGGATCAACAAAATTATGAGATAAAGGTGAGAAGGTCAGTAGAGTGTCTATCTGCTTGTAACTATGTAGACACTTAAAATAATGAGTGAAAGCATGATATACATTACTAAGTCATACTCGCTTGCAGGCAGTCACTATGATTTTTTTATCTGCTTATATATATGCAATGAATCATTGATGTTTCATTGTATATTTGGACATAACAATTAATTCTTCGTCGTCAAACTGTCCAACCCATGCCAGCATGAAACATGGATGTTAAATGATGTTGACTACATGATGACACTTCACATTATTGAAACATTGGGAATAGGAACTAGATCATCTAATGATGTTAACACATGACAGAGTGGCTTCCTCTCCATGTAGCGAGGAAGATTTTAATTGATATGTTTCTCCTTTTAGCATTTAAACCGGCCATATCTGGCCCAAATATTCTACCTGTTTTATGTTCAAACCGGTCAGGCCTGGCCTCTAGAAAGTCAATCTAAAAATAAGCAATCAGATCAATTAAATCTCAAGGCTACAGGTAATGCATGATTAATTCAAAGCAATGTGAATAAACAATCTGAATGTTAAGGAGTTAAGATGAAACAAGAATTGAACACTGGTTTTTTACAGTGATATCAGAGATCTTTTAAATTGAATTACATCACTTTTAATATTAAAACAAACTACTGTAACAATGTGAAACAAAATAATTGCATTCTTATTTGAACCAAAATCCATCATTCTCAGTATCATAAATAAAGGCGCCAGTCGCACCTCAGTGCTTACATGTTTGTCTTGTCTAATAAATGGAAGATTGCTGAACATAAGACACTTGGGTCACTCAGCCAAGTTTTGTCTGAGCAATATATGTGAAAGTTCTGGAAATTTGTGACCTTTTTGTATTTCAAATAATGTGCAAGTCTGAGAATAATATACATTGTTGGATACAGACATACAACTAAACTTATATATTTTAGATTTTCTCAAAAAGTCTAACAATTGCTGACTAATATAACTAGCTTCTCTATTACTGCCTGTGTCTCTCCTCTCTTTTTGTTATTCTATCTAGATAGGTTTGTATGTGTAGTTCTTATATATACACATTCATACATTACCTCTTTTACTTGTTTCAGTTATTGAACTGTGGCACCACCTTAAAAGGTTTAGTGAAACTAATTGCGCCCACTACATATTTTTAAGTTTGTTATTTATCAGTGTTGTTTGCTAAACTGTGAAGTTGCAAGGACATAAACAAAACAACACCAATTGTTAATTTGGGATAGGGACAAACACAAAGACATTGTCTATGATGCTACTGGATCAACTAAAATATGTTACCCCCTACTATATTATTGAATAGTTTTTCTCCTATTTGTTATACTAACTACACCCTCACACACACAAATACATTTTTTGTAAGGTGGTTGGTGTTAAATCCAGACACAGAAACTTATGTTGCAAAGAGAAAGTATGAACAAAATGTAGTCCTGCAATTCAGTTGGGAGTGGAGGTGGAGGTACTGGCTCAGTTCTGCCCAACTAATGCCAGCATAGAAAAGTGATGATAATGCGGATCATGAATATCATCATCATCGTTTAATGTCCGTTTTCCATGCTAGCATGGGTTGGACGGTTCAACCGGGATCTGGGATCCCAGAAGGCTGCACCAGGCTCCAGTCTGATCTGGCAGTGTTTCTACAGCTGGATGCCCTTCATAATGCCAACCACTCCGTGAGTGTAGTGGGTACATTTTATGTGCCACTGGCACAGGTGCCAGGCGAGGCTGGCAATGGCCACGATTGGATTGGTGGTTTTTACATGCCACCAGCATGGAAGTCAGTGAAGGCGGCGCTGGCATTGGCCACATCCAGACAGTGCTTTTGACATGCCACCGGCACAGGGATCACAACTACAATTTCCATTGATTTTGATGTTGATGTACTTGACTCAATAGGTTTCCTCAAGCACAGGGTCGAATATATATTTTTAAATATTTTTTTGCAAACACATGCAGATGCAAGTGTTACCTGTTGAAAGCTCTGCATACCAGATGATAGCAAGTTTATGGGGCCATTAGGAGAGAATACCTGCCATTTCGGGACCTATCTCTTGACAGCATCATTGGGCACCCCTCACTGAAATGAGACCCTGCTTGCTAGATCAACTGGTCATCAGGTTTCACTCAATATTCTTCTAGCCATTGCTCATTGTTGCTTTCTAACCAAATCCAGTGGTTTGCCCTCTCCAGTGTAGTTTGGATATTACTCCTAGTGGTATTTGCTTTACGATGAATTAAATCAATGATGGCAATAGTCACTTCACATTCCTCCAGGAGGTTTTCATAACAGCCAATCTTTTGAGCTTGAGTGGCATCCATGTTATCTTTATGAAGAACTCAACTAGATTTACCATTTTCTTTCTTTTACGCCATATTATCATATATATATACACACACACACATGTATATATACGTGTGTGTGTGTGTGTGTATATATATATATATATATATATATATATCATGATCATGATCATCATCACTTTTTGGTCCTGGCATCTGTTTGGCAAGACTGAGTTAGTTCTTATTGACATTTACTTCCCCACTCTACCTACCCCAACTATATTTTGGAGTTGACTACTTCAAGTTTCTTATTTCTTTGCATCCATCAATTAATGATAATATAGTATATCTTGTATATAATATAACATATACATATATCAAAACAGGAGATAAGAAAAAATTTTTGGTATTATTTATTCACCATTACACATATTTCATTTACTAATAGGGGTTACAAAATTGTATTTAACAGAGAAACATGTAAGATATCTTCTGTTAGAAAGTCTTCAGACAGAAAATCAGAGAGTATTATCATGCTGAGTAAAAAGTAAGCAACGTTTTGAAACATGAAATTCATCACAATATATTTCAGCAATGTGGAAATTTTATTCATCAAAGTAAGTACCATTACAATCAACACATTTGTGCCAATGAGTTACAAGTTTGTTTATTCTGGTAGCATAAAAATCTGGAGTTCTGGAGCTGATGAACTCTTTGAACACAGTTTCAGCATCAGTTTGATTTTGGAACTCCTTCTCTTTCAGGAAACCATCAAGGTGCTTGAAAAAGTGGTAGTCGGTAGGAGAAAGGTCTGGGGAATAAGCTGGGTGGGGAAGAAATTCATAGCCAAGTTCCTTCAACTTTTGGAGCATCATTAGTGAAATTTATGGTCGAGCATTGTTATGAAGAATGATTGGCCCTCTTCTGTTGACCAGTCTGGGACAGAGGAGTAGCGGTTTTTCTTTCATTTTGGCAATTTCATGACAATGTTTCTGCAGTAATGTTTTTTCCAGATTTTAAAAAGTTATAATGGATGATTCAAAAAGTACACCACCAAGCAGTCACCATAACCTTCTTTTTGAAGAGCTTGGGTTTAGGGAAGGTTTTCGGTGCTTCATTTTTCTCCAACCACTGCAAAGAACGTTTTTTATTGTACAGAATCTACTTTTCATTGCAAGTTACAATATGGTCAAGAAATGGATTGGTCTGGTTGCGGAGAAGAAGCAATAAGCATTTTCTGATTTTCATTCAAATTTGTCGAGCTTTTTTGATTTTCTGATTGCATGAAAATGGTTGCAGGCAGTTTTCTGAGTTTAAAAAAAATATTATACTTGAGTGATATTTTTAAAACAGTTCTTTTGCCAGTTCTCAAGTGGTTTTATATGGATCTTTCTCAATGACAGTCTCTACTTGACTGTCATCGATGACAGATGGGCGTCCATAATGCTCACAATTTGCAAAATCATTTAAACCATTTTCAAGCTGACCTCTCACTGGTCGTTTCCCCACCAAATGTTTCATTGATATCATGAACAGTTTTAGCTGCTTTACATCCTTTTTTGAAGTTGAATTGCAAAACTGCTCAAATATCGCACTTTCACAGTTCCCTTTCAGATGATTGTAAGAATGGGGAAAAAAAATATAAATGTTAATTTATTGATGCATTTGGGTAAGTTTATATCTGTATTATCAGACAACTGCAAAAAAATGTTTAACAAAAATTCAAAACCCTGCAAAAATCTGGTACAAATTCTTCATGGTTCAAAACGTTGCTTATTTTTTATTCAATCTGATAATTGATTCGCTGTCTGAGGAGTTTTTAATAAGAGATATTTTATAATTTTCTCTTACATGTATAATATTCTAACTCGTACTAGCAAATGAAACATGTGCAATGGTGAATAAATAATGCTAAAAATATTTTCCAGTCTACTGTTTTGATGCGTAATTACTCTGCAAATATTATTTTCCAATATTTTTCTACTCTTATACATACCTCACACAATTATAACATCTACATACAATATTGGCATACTGGAATATACAGGTGTGCTTCACGAGGACACGGCTTCGATTACAACCCTATCTACATACTATATGTGTGTGTATATATATATATATATATGTATGCACGCATGCATATGTACAGAAAGACTGATAGAAGGCACAGGCACGTAGTTCCCTTCTTAATCATATGGTTTTGAGTTCAGTCCCAGTGCATGGCAACTTCGCCAAGTATCACTTATGATAGCCAAGATTGACCAAATCCTTGTGAGTGAATTTGATAGATGGAACCTGTAAGAAATCTATCTATATAATATGTGTGTATATCTGTTTATGTTTGTGCTCTATAAAAGTTGCAAGCTACAAGGTTTGCTGTTGTCATTTCTCTGGTTGACAAATTGTCTGCTTACTTCAAGCCTTTCAAGACATGTGTAATTAAGAGATTCCTTATTTAAAACACAGTCAAGTGTTAATGACAGGAAAGGCATCTGGTTGTGAAAGAATACTTCAATCATTTTTTAATTTAAAACATACTTGACTTGAAAAACATGTAAATCAAACAAGACATATTCAGATACATACATGCATTTGATGATATTTATATGTATATATACATATGATATATGTATATATATGATTGAAATATATATGTATCAGTCGTTGTGATATTAATTTTATTGACTTTTTGTGAAATGGCACATTTTAATATATTGGACTGTTCAATATATATGCCTGCTTTGAGTGTGAGTGTACATGTTGTGGTTTCTTGATGTTGGTTATGGAACTGTGGAGTTCAATATGGAACATTATTGTGTTTGTTGATGTATATTGATCTATATTGTTTATATTGTGTTATTGTGTATATATATGAGAGAAATGTTGTACCTAAGAAGCATCAGTTGTGGTGTGCAAGAGAGACGATTGCGCTGGTATGGTCATGTGGCGAGAATGGATGAAGATGGGTGTGTGAGAAAGTGCCAATCCCTAGCAGTTGAGGGAACCCGTGGAAGAGGTAGACCCAGGAAAACCTGGGACGAGGTGGTGAAGCACGACCTTCGAACTTTAGGCCTCACTGAGGAAATGACCAGCGACCGAGACCTTTGGAAATATTCTGTACGTGAGAAGACCAGGCAGGACAAGTGAGCCCAGCCCACTTATGAATGCCTTTCCTCCCTTGGACGCAAAGACCGGTTGAGGCAAGCGAAGTCGATATAGAACCTCACCCGACGACAGACACCCATGCCAACCCCCCATGCTTGCGAAGACATGTTGGGGCAATCGAAATCGAAACCGAATTGAACCAGCCAGGATCCCTGGCCTGGTGGTACGTAAAAAGCACTATCCGACTCGTGGCCGTGGCACGTAAAATACTTCAATGCGACCGTACGACAGGCACCCATGCCAACCCCCCTTTGCTTGTGAAGACATGTTGGGGCAAGCGAAATCGAAATCGAATTAAACCAGCCAGGATCCCTGGTCTGGTGGTACGTAAAAAGCACTATCTGACTCGCGGCCGTGGCACGTAAAATACTCCAATGCGACCGTACGACAGGCACCCATGCCAACCCCCTTTGCTTGTGAAGACATGTTGGGGCAAGCGAAATCGAAATCGAATTGAACCAGCCAGGATCCCTGGTCTGGTGGTACGTAAAAAGCACTCTCCGACTCGTGGCCGATGCCAGCACCGCCTCGACTGGCTTCCGTGCCGGTGGCACATAAAATACACCAATCTGACCGTGGCCGTTGCCAGCCCCGCCTGGCACCTGTGCAGGTGGCACGTAAAAAGCACCCACTACACTCACGGAGTGGTTGGCGTTAGGAAGGGCATCCAGCTGTAGAAACATTGCCAGATTAGACTGGAGCCTGGTGCAGCCTTCTGGCTTCCCAGAACCCTGGTCGAACCGTCCAACCCATGCTAGCATGGAGAACGGACGTTAAACGATGATGATGATGATGATGTAAGAATATGAGTGTGTATGCACACATATTTATATTTATATGTAAATTTTTTTCATACTTGCATTAAATTCTCTGAAGAGGCCGTGAGATATTCTTGTTAATGTCTCATTTATACCTGCTTTATATGGCTAATAGGTTAAATGGGACATACCTGTTTTCATGGCCGAAACAGCTGTCAGCTACAATGTAAATGTATTTCTATGTCTTGTTATATTTGCACTATATTAATGTATAATATCATTGCTATTGTGTAGTGGTTTAATAAAGTATTGATTCGGTATTATCTGATGGTTGATGATTGATTTGGATATATTTCTCCATTTTCTCATTTTGTATATATATGTATATATATATGTGTGTGTGTATGTATAATTATTTTCTTGTTAATTAATGATTCCTATCAATATAAATATTCCCCCACTACATGTCTACTATTACATGTCTTAAAAAAGAAACAAAAATCTCATTGTTTTGGGCGAATGATTCAACCATTATGAAACCAAAGATTTTTTACTGTTGTTTCTGAAGGCAGCTGTGCACCTCACCAACCCACTTATCCCACTTTACATGACACATTCACTTGCATTCTTTTATTTATTCTGATCTCCCACCCAAAGAATATTCATCCTAATAAATTCCATGACTTTTGTTTCGGGTGAACTTCTACTTAGAAGGAAATTCCATTTATGCATGTATGCATACATTTACACCGAGAAAAGTCATTTAACATTGTCTTTACATTTGGATGTTTATCATTAAAAAATGTTTTGAAACCTAGAATTGTTTCTTCTTTTATTAATTTCAGTCAGTGTGCTATGACCATGCTCAGGCACTGTATTTGGGTGTCTTTCATTGACCCTATCAATATTAGAGATAATTTCAAACATAGGGCAGGGTCCCATTTTAACGATGCTTGTTCATTGAAAGTAACCTTTGATAGCCTAGTATACTAGAGTAGTAAACATGTAAATGAACACACACACATACACACAAACACATCTTGCGGGCTTCTTCATAGAATCATTCTCCCAATTTGACTCACATGACATTGATCAACCTAAGACTACAGTAAAAGACACTTACCCAATATACCATACAGCATAATTGAACCCAGAAACCCATGGGTGTGAAGCAAATTTTTCAACCACAAAGCTATCCTTTATATATATCTTTATAAAAATTCTTTTGTTTAAAAGAAAAAGATGAAAGCCTTTTAATTTTTTCTTCTTTATTATGAAAATGTCCTGCGTAAGTTATCTGGCGTTAATATTGGCTGGGGTTGGAAGTTTCTGGTACAAGAAAATTAAAGGGGATAAGTTCAGCTAGGAATATTATCTTTGTCACATATTCTACTGGAACTTGTAAATTATAACATGTTTCATGTAATAACAAAATTTGTAAATAATTTCAATATTCATTTCATCCAGTATTGTTTAAAGCAGTGATTCCCAATGTGGTCCCTGGAACCTACCAGTGGTCCCCAGAGAATTCGTAGCCGTAAAAAATTGAAGCCATTTCAGATCTACACAATATTGTTCGATAATAAAGACACTGTTAGTTAATAATAATTTATATGAAGACAGAATAATAATAAGAAAACAAAATTCAATAATTATTCCATAAGAATCAATAATGTATAATATATAATCAATGATATATTATAATCAAGAACTACATAATTTAAATTTTATAATCACAACAGTTTCATAATAAATTCGATATTTTTAATAGATCACTACATAATATTGTTTAATAATAAATTTGATACTTTAAATTTATAGAAATAAAATATTTATTATTTTTATTTTTTGTATGATCAGTTGTAATAATAACTGAACCAACTGCTAAAAAGGCAAAACTGAAGAAATGCAAAGAAGATTTTATCGTGTTTGGTTTTGTATCTGTTGACTCAAAACATATGTATCTTGAATATAATGCCATCATGACAAATTATTCCATGAAGAAAGTTAAGCTGGAGCAGCACCAGAAATTAAGGCATCCATCATCTGTTGGTAAAGGCCGGGAATATTTTGAGAATAAAAAGAAAATACAGCTAATCAAACTACCTGACTTTGTAAAGAAGATAAATATTGAAAAAGTAAAGATACTCAAACCAAGTTATTTGGTTTCTGAAATTATTGCCAAGGTTGCAGCACCTCAGATTTAAGGTGAGAATCTTGTCAAGCCTGCTATGATAGCTTGTGCAAATGAGGTTCTGGGAAAAGATGCTGAACCTACTCTGAGTACAATTCCACTTTCAAATAACACAATTACAAGAAGACAGGATGAAATGTCTAATTTTGTTGAGGAGAAAGAAGATTGTGGAAATTCACCGAACGACCAATTTTTCTATCCAGGTTGATGATAGCACAATTCATAACCAAGTTATCCTTCTGGTCTATGTCAGATTCAACCATGAAGATGATATAAGGGAAGAAATGTTATTCATTAAAAGTTTTTTTTGAAACAACTAATGGAGAAGATATATTCAATGAAGTAATGCAGTATTTTAATGATAAAAATATTCCATCGACTAATTTGATCAACACTGCATCATATGGAGCTGCAGCCATGACTGGAAAAGTGAAAGGCTTTATTTCTAGAATGAAATCGGTTGCTCCTCACATTTTAAATATATGTTGCATTATCCACAGACAGCATGTGGTTGCTAAGAATATTGGAGGACACATGGAAAATGCACTCAACACTTCCATACATACAAATAACATTGTCAAATCAAACTCTGTGAATAATAGATTTTTTATGCAATTCTGTGAAGATGAAGATTTTAAAACCCTTTTGCTTCACACAGAAGTAAGATGGGTCAAAAGGCATGAGCCTTGAAAGACTAGTGAATTTGTAGGAGCCATTAATCCACTTTCTCATGTTCAAGAGTCAGATGACTCATTACAACTCCAAGACAAACTGATACAGCTAATAAAATTTTGGAAAGACTTTCTGAGTTTAAAAAAAATATTATACTTGAGTGATATTTTTAAAACAGTGAATCTGCTTAACTGCAAGGTAGAAAATCAGATTTGGTCACCTGTATACTGCTAGTATACATATATACTAGCAGTAAAACCCATTGTTGATCAGGTAATTACTTTGACTGCTTATCGAGAGCCACATTTAAAGTATTATATGTATAATTTACTTCTCCTGTATGTGTGTATTTTTATAAGAGAAAACCATGTAATAATTGAAGTAGAAGAAAGATTAATATCATACATGAACTTGTGTTTGTTTGTGATAGCTAAGGCGGTGATAGACAGCTAATGCGTGCATGAATGCGATGCGATCTCTGCTCAGTATGCCGAAGTGAAGAATGCCTTAAGTAAATAAAAAGCAAGCGATTATTAGAGAGTAATAGCTGCCTTAGCCACGTGCATAAACGTGATGCGTCCGTGTGTTACGTACGCTACCGGACACACACTCACGGGCGATATCGCCGCCGAGATGACAGCTTTTTGATCGATCGCGTCGCCAACTCTTTGCTCGCTCCAAACGCTATTGCTCTCTACTACAAATTGCTTGTCTGCACCCAACTTTATTACTAATATAATTATCGTCGTTGTCATCATCATCATCGATTAACGTCCGTTTTCCATGATGGCATGGGTTGGACAGTTTGATTGAAGTCTTGGAGAGCCAGCTGCTGCAACAGGCTCCAATCTAGTCTAGCATAATTTCTACATCTAAATGCCCTTCCTAACGCCAACTATTCTGAGAGTGTAGTGGGTGTTCTTTATGTCTCATCAGCACAGGAGCCAGCTAGCGGGTCACCGGCCCCCAGCTACGGTATTGGTTTTACTTGACTCAAGCATACTGCAAGCTTACGCATGTCCTCGGCATTCATGGCCCATGTTTCACTACTCTATAGCATGGCAGTTCACACACATGCATCATACAGTCCACCTTTCCCCCTAAGTGAGGGGCATTTAGCTGCCAGCAGAGGTAGGAGCTCCCTGAATTTGCCCGGACTATTATTACTCTAGTTGCTACACTCGCAGAACAATCACTCCCACAACATACTTGGTCGCCTAGGTAGTAGAAAGTATTTATTACTTCTAGTTTCTTCCCCAGGCATGTAATGGAAGCTGTTTTCTGAACACCTTCAGTGTTTATTGCCCCACTGCATCTGCCACACACAAGAAATAATTTTCCCAGTTAACCTTCCTTTGATATTGCTGCACCTTTTATGTGTCCATAGCTTACACCGGGTGCATCGTATGGAGTTTCTACCAGTGCCTTTTCTACAGAGGAGTTTGTGATTTGACAGCCTGCACACTAACTAAAACTTTGGTTTTGGCTAGGTTAACCCTAAGGCCATTCAATTCTAGACTTTGCTTCCACGCCCTAACCTTTGGCTCCAGTTCCAGCAGTGACTCTGCTATTAGTGCAAGGTCATAGAGGAGCAGCCTGTCTTGAATTCTTCTGTTATTGCCTGGAGGACTATAATGAATAAGAGGGGGCTGAGGACTGATCTTAGGTTGACCCTTACCCCTACCCGATATTCTTCGCTGTACTCGTTGCCAACCATCACCTTACTGTACATGGCTTGTACAGCTCTCAAACATTCATCCATCCCTAGTCTCCTCATTGACCACCAGATAGGGGATCGGAGGACCCTGTCAATGAAAGCCAGGTACAGAGTTTTATCTTGGACTAGCTATTTCTCCTGCATCTGTCTTATCAGAAATATAGCATCAGTGGTGCTTTCCCCTGGCATGAACCGAAACTGCATCTCATCTAGACTGCCTCTCTCCCTAATTACTTGGGCTATGCCCCTCTCCGTGACTTTCATTACCTGATACAACAACTTGATACCTCTGTAATTATTTGTATCTAATGCGTCACCTTTACCTTTGTTAGCAGTTGACTATGGTGCTGCTACACCAGTCATTGGGTATGACTCCTTCATGTATCACCTAGTTGAGTAGGCTATAGCCGACACCGCTAGATAGTTTGAGCATCTCTGTGGTGATTCCTGATTGTCCGGGGGCTTTCCCTGTCTTCATACCCTTAATTGCTTTACCTACCAAGGCACTGTCAGTTTAGATAGATAGCTGGTCCCTCTGTTGGGCCGGCATTCGGCAGACTCTCTTTCTCACATTCATTCACTTTATTTAGCAAACTTTCATAATGGCGTCTCCAAACCTGTCTCTTTGCAGCAAGTGAACCGTCACCCATGAGGACACATTTCTCTCCTAGGACATCGTGATTCTCTCTCACACACTGTCCGGCAACAGGGAAATACTTCAAGTCTTTGGTCATCACGGCGCAGAACATTGGCAAAATTTTCCTTATCTGCTTCCCCTCTGGCCAAATAAACCTATCTCCTAGCTTCCCTTTTGGCAGTCTGATACAATTCCCTGCTATCACCGGTCTTCCAGTCCTTTAAAGCCTGTTTCTTTTCCTTACTAGCCCTGTCAACAACATTGTTCCACCACCACGTTACCTTGGGTTGAGAGGAGACTTTGCACCATCCACAGATCTGGTCACTAGCCCTCAAAAGTTTGTCCTGTAGAAAACTCCAGTTGTCTTCCACAGCTTTGAGTAATATGTCTCTCAATCTCTTTTTGCAGGATCCTTAAGCTTCCAGACCCTTCTCCTCCATTCTGGTCGTCTTCTGGGCATCCATTTAGCCCTGATCCTGAAGTCGCTAACTACTAATCTATATTGTGGGGTACATTCTTCACCTGGGAAGGTTTGGGCATTTACAAGTAGTCGTCTTCCTGTTTCCTAGTGAGGATGTAGTCAATTTGACTAGTATGTCTACCAGATTGGTAGGTGACTAAATGGCCCTGAATATGCTAATCGATTACCATTTAGTAATTATGATACTTCTACAATTGAAGATAATTTTAATAAATAATGAATTTATGTATTGTGGCATTTGATACTTGTCAATTGTCTACATTGTTCACATAAATGCCAGTACCAGGCAGAGGTGGTTTCCAGCAGTAAGAGAAGCTTAAGAATAAATAAATGGAAATTTGTCGGCAGAACAAAGTTAGTAACCCCTTACACTCTCAGTGTTGTGATGAGAGCCAAGGTACCCTCTTGTGAGGAATAGACTGAACCGAGAGAGTGTATATAGTTTGTGTTATTTCATAGTGAAGTTCGAGAGTGTGGGTTGGTTTGTTCATTTGGAATATTTGTTGGTTCTTGAGAGATAGTTATGTTGTTATTGCTGCTGCATTATCTTATTTTATCACACTGGTACCACATATTAGGCCATTATCGCAATAGTGGTGGTACTATTATATTGGATACAAACCATGTTACAGCATCTGGCGACAAAAGGCTCGAAGATCACGTAGCATGTAATTCACCTGCAAACTAAGCATTAAATTCTTTCTTACCAGATTATCAGCCTTCTGAAATTCCCTTGTCCATGTTTTTTCCTCTGCAGCCATCCACAAATTTTATTCAAGATCAACTACGTCAATCTTACCAGTTTTGAAGGCACATCTCTTGTCTCAGAAAGAATGCAAAAGGCAAGGATACAGCCTCCTTTATCCAGCCAAATTGTTCAAATAAAACATGGGAAAAAAAAACCCTAACACCCACTACTATTCCTGTGAATTAGTAAGCTGTAAACTATATCAAACTGAGCCCACATCATCATCTTTAACATGTCTCACAGCTAGAACCCTTTTACTAAATATTTTCGCCAATCATTTATCTCCAGAATGGCAGCTTCTACATGCAATCACATTCTCATCAGACATTAATTTACACAAGTTGAAAAAAGACATCATCTACATTCACATTAACAGTTTAGGAAAGCCTGCAGATGTTCTCTTGCTCGCACTTTATATTAATACAAATAAGAATTTCTTAGAAAGGTACATAGCCAAAAATTGTATAGGAGGAAATAATGTCAACTATATTGACCCACTCCTTATCTAGTGTTTTATTTCATTGCCCACAGAAACAGAGAGAAATGTGAAGTGTGTTGACAATGCTAACTAACCCTTTCATGACTTAAATTCTGATAGGTAAACGGTTTCATTAAATCTCTAGTGCCAGTTTAGCATACAGTAAACGTGGCCATTTACAATTTAGTATGCTATCTGTTGCCAATTCTAGACCATAGCTCTAACCCTCACCTGCAAAGAATAGAAGAAGAGTCCATGGCAGGACTGCAATTGTACAACAGGTGTGTAATACATTTTGAAGCATGATACATGTATGCAAGCAGGATGTTACAATTTGTGATGCAAATGCAAAGAATAGAAATAGCAGCCAGTTAATTCTCTCAAATGTCACACTACTATCGTTTATACAGAAATTTATGCCTGCAGGAAAAAAAAAATGAGCAGATTACAGTGAGATTGTCTTATCATCGTGGGTTTTCTTCGATCAGGTTGACCTTGAGTTAAATAACAACATAAAGTTCCAATAGAAATCACTCCAGTAACCTCTATGTTGTAGAATCAATTACTGCTTACTGCTGAGAAGGAAAGAAATATGAGACAGACACAGTTGCTAGAAATAGCAGTCAAATCTACACCACTTCTAGCTATCTTTAAAACGGGGGTGAAAGACGCGACAAAGCGGTTGTTTGTTCGGCTTGAAATAGTAGCTATTTAGCTCCAACCACTCCCAAACCACCTTAAAAAAGGAATGGAAGAAAGACGAGACACAGCGACTGCCTATCCTGCAAGAAATAGAAGCCAAATCTTCGCTGCTAACCTTTGTAAAAAGGGGACTGTGCGATAATGTAGTGTTAGATACTCGAAAAATTGATGGTCACGGTTGAGTTGGGAAAGCCTTTCGTCATTGTTCTCTTTGAAAAGGGTTGGTTTAGGACTAAGTAATAAACCTGTGCAGGGTCACTTTGACGGAAAATGTAGAATCGGGAAGTTCGCGATCGATAATATAACAAAACAAAAAAGTCGCAGAACTACACGTAAACACACACATACGAAAATGCATGTGTGTATGTATCTATGTATGTGTGTGTGTATGTATGTGTGTGTATGTATGTGTGTGTGTGTATGTATGTATGACCAATTCAGTGTTTACATTATTTCAAGTTCCAAACTGTGCACAGTTGCCTACGTCACAAAATAGCTTTCTACGTCACACTAACAGAATGCAGTAACGTATTAGATATGAAAACAAACAATCTCATTGGTTAAAATTCGCAGTTTTAATCTACGATTAAAGTCATAAAATAGATTTTTCTCAAATAAACTAGTTCCAACTTGTGTCTTGTTTTGAGACACTCTACCAACACACGAAGTTTAAAATTATTTAGTTAACTAGAAAGATCTGGGGTCCTGGCTTCGAAAATGAAAAGATCCATTTGTCCTTCAATGTATGATGAGTAAAGTTTCAGCCATTTAATTTGGGGGAGAACTTAGCTATGAAATATTTTTCCATATTTCTCCTGAAAGAGGTGTCGTTCTTTGGACATTTGTAGAAGGGAAAGATCTTAAATTTTCCCTCTCCACATGTAACTAGGTGTGTACTTAGTGGTATTTTGCGTAGTTCTTCCTGCCGAATATGGTGTCGGTGAATCCTGGCTCGCTGGCACAAAGAATTACCAGTTTCACCTACGTAATTCTTGCACGTGGGGCAGGTTATGCAGTATATAACGTTCTGCGTCTTGCAGTTCATATCTGCATTTACTTTGAATATGTCACCATTTTTAAATCTCATCTCTCTGTTTCCCTCTATGTATTTATAGGTGGGGTTGCTGCAGATCCCACATCTACCATCTCCGCACTCTTTTGCAAAGAATTCCGTTTTAGTTTCTGAAGAGAATTTCGCTCTTGTTAGGTGTTTCTTTAGGTTTTTGTCCTGTCGTCTACTGTTTTTTATGCTATATTTGTTTAATATGTTCTTCATTTTGGGGCTTTGTAAGGCTATTGGTAGGTTTGAATGTATGGTTTGGAAGATGTTGGTAACTCCAGGGTTGTGTGTGTTTATAAAAGGGATAGTGTTTTCTTTGTTTTTTGTTTTGTGTGTCCTGAGTTGTGTGATGTCTAGTTTTAATGCTCTTGTGATTCCATTTTCTATTAGTTTAAGGGGGTATTTTTGCTCTAGGAGGAAGTTTTTGAGTTCATCTAGTCTTATTAGTCGTATTTGTGAATCAGTAACTATGCTACATATTCGTCTTGCCATACTATATGGGATGTTTCTTTTTGTGTGGGATGGGTGGCAGGAGTGGAATATATATATATATATATATATATATATAACTAATTATAACAATGAGGGTCTTTGCAACAAGTTGCTAGACATACCGAAAGTATTAGAAATAGCAGCCAGAGGACTGTTATTTCTTTTACTTCAAAAATATGTCCCCATCGACAACAGTATTTGTAACTCATTTTATGGCAAAAAAAAAAACGAAGCAAAATAACGAAATCAAACAGTCCACAGTCAATTATGGACGCATACGTTTCTGGATAGGGGGGGACATATTTTTATGGTAAAAGAAATAACAGTCAACTTGTTGCAAAGACCCTCAGGAGTGGCTGTGTGGTAAGTAGCTTGCTTACTAACCACATGGTTCCGGGTTCAGTCCAACAAGAAAAAAAGAAAGAAAGAAAGAGGGAGAGAGAGAGAAACAGAAAGAAGAAAATAAGGAAAACGGAAAGAAATATTGAAAGAACTAGAGAGAATGAAAGAAAGATAAGCGAAGTGAATAAAAGAAGAGATGAGGAGGGGGGCGAGATTGAAAAGGAGAAAAAGTAAGAGACGGACAGAGAGAAGGAGAAAGAGAGAATTAGGACAACACGTTTTTAGTAGAGAGGGAAAGTATGAGTTGAGAGACAAAGAGACAAAAGGTGAAGTGTTAATATATAATGGGAGAAGAGAGAGAGAGAGATAAGAGAGATAAAGAGAAACAATGGATAAATTAAAATAAAGAATTGGTTTCCAAATATTTCAGTGGTTGGAAAGTATTTGAGAATATTTCTCAAACTAAAACACACAACAACCTAAAGAGGCAACGACGGAGAAGGAAGAAGGTAGCTTCCATAGCTAGAAATAGCAGCCAAATCACGAACAACTACGATCACTTCCATAGCTAGATTTAGCAGCCAAATCTCGCAGAAACCATAAACATATCTCTTTCGTAGCTAGAAATAGCGGTTAATATCTAGATCCGCACCCGGTGGAAAAAATGGAAACGCAAATGTGTAACAGTTGTAAGGCATCGTATATTGACGTAATAAGACGGAAAAAAGGGGCGCTGACGAACGGGGGTGGGGGAGGGGGGGGTCGGAAGGGGGGGGTGGTGTGGAAAATTCCCAGGATCAACCTGGAATCTAAAATGTGTAACAGTTGTAAGGCATCGTATATTGACGGAATAAGACGTAAAAAAAGGGCGCTGACGAACGGGGGGGGGGGGGGGGGGGGTCGGAAAATTCCCAGGATCAACCGTAGAGGATCCACGCCCAGGTGGCAAAAATGGAAAAAAATATGTGTAAGAGGTGTAAGGCATCGTATATTGAAGGAATATGACGAAAAAAAAGCGCGCTGACAACGGGGGGGGGGCGCTCGGAAAATTGCCTACGATTTAAAGAAAAATTTACCATCAATTTTCACCATTAAACGCATTGTTGACATAAGGGAAGTAACTCTCTAAAAATCTCTATATATAAACGGCAGTTTTTCTGTGTGTCTGTCAGGTTGTACCCTCACCCTGACCACGGCTTTCAACCGATTCTGATGAAACTTGACACACACATAGCCCAATGTCATAATTCAAAACTAACGCAGCGAAAATTTTGAAAAGTTCCCCCAGTTCTGAAAAAAATCGATAAATTCGACATGGGGTCGAGAATTTCAATTTTTTTGCTATTTTCAATATTTTTCAATATTTTTGCTAAAAATGCTTTATAGTTATTTCCCTTACAAACTCGAGCAACGCCGGGCGATACTGCTAGTCTATATATATATATTTTTTTATTTTACAAACAAAAAGTGAAAACTGAAGTAATGGAATTTGAATTTTTGAAGTTGCGATTGATAATTATTCTGTGACAATCAATAATATTGGGAAAATATAATCTGTACTTACCACATGCGTGGTAGATTTGCTGATTATTTTCAACAAATCTACCACGCTTCTATTTCAAATTCTTTAACGTTGTCAGTTGTTACAGCAGCCTCGTGGAAATTGGTCGAACATCTTTATTGCCCAGGATACAAATTCGCAGCTTGCAATAAAAATTCATGAATCCTTTTGGGAGCAGGGTGGAAAGCTTGCATGAATTGGTATGTAGCTACATATTGTTTTAAGTAACACGATTTAATTCCTGCTCTTATGACGTTTTTTTTTAAGCTCCCCCAAAATCTTTCTATTGTCTGTGTATGTATAGATGGGTTTGTTGGATCTACAAAATTCTGGCTGTGATTTATCTTAAAATGCGTGTAGCCTAATGTATCTAACCTATTATATACGGGCCAACAATCACTATATACAGTTGAACCAGGTTTAATGTGGCGTCTAATTAATGGAATTAGTGTGGAAGAATCTCGCCTTAGAATTTCACCACATTCTGATGTCAGGGGTATCAAAAAATTTTTCTTGGAATCTCTTTCGATTCCGCCAAATAGCCAAATAGTTTTCACAAGTCTCCCCCTGTTATATTTCCTCCTAACCAAGACTGTCTCATCTATTTCTACTTCTATTCCTGGCCCTCCAATTGGTGTTTGGGAATTTGCGGCCCAATGAAGACAGACTTCAGAGCAGAAGGACCTCCAATCAACCGACGTAGCAAGCGATATATCTAAATTCTCAATAACTGCTTGGTGCGACCAATCTTCTGTTAAGAAATGGTTTACATACAAAAGAATTTTCCAGGGGGTTAATCTACTCCGATTCAAAAAGGTGTTCTTAATATGGAAACAGAAAAACCACATTCTGTCGCCTTCTGTCTTCTTCTGCGAACCATTTTCCTGCAACGAAATATATGTGTTCCATTTCGTAGAATACACGGTGAATTGCACGTCGGGCAATTCACATTTCTTGGTATCACCCCATGTTCCCGAAAAAATTCTAATGCTGTTTCATCGTTATGCCGAAATCTCGAAACCCCGTCATACAGACTCAGCTCGCACGGAATAACACACGATGCCATCATGCAAATTAAAATGACCAGATTAAAGATAAATTCAAATAATATTTTCGTTAAAGGGAAGAGTACGTCTAGTCACTGCGAATACACAAATTTGAAAGGCTTTTCCACGCTGCCTGCGCACGCAATTAGGGCTGGCACTTCACGCAATTAGGGCTGGCACTTCCGGCAATGTGGTCACTCAATGTGGTCAACCGGAAGTGCCAGCCCAACTTAAAACAATATGTAGCTACATACCAATTCATGCAAGCTTTCCGCCCTGCTCCCAAAAGGATTCATGAATTTTTATTGCAAGCTGCGAATTTGTATCCTGGGCAATAAAGATGTTCGACCAATTTCCACGTGGCTGCTCTAACAACTGACAACGTTAAAGAATTTGAAATAGAAGCGTGGTAGATTTGTTGAAAATAATCAGCAAATCTACCACGCATGTGGTAAGTACAGATTATATTTTCCCAATATTATTGATTGTCACAGAATAATTATCAATCGCAACTTCAAAAATTCAAATTCCATTACTTCAGTTTTCACTTTTTGTTTGTAAAATAAAAAAATATATATATATAGACTAGCAGTATCGCCCGGCGTTGCTCGAGTTTGTAAGGGAAATAACTATAAAGCATTTTTAGCAAAAATATTGAAAAATATTGAAAATAGCAAAAAAATTGAAATTCTCGACCCCATGTCGAATTTATCGATTTTTTTCAGAACTGGGGGAACTTTTCAAAATTTTCGCTGCGTTAGTTTTGAATTATGACATTGGGCTATGTGTGTGTCAAGTTTCATCAGAATCGGTTGAAAGCCGTGGTCAGGGTGAGGGTACAACCTGACAGACACACAGAAAAACTGCCGTTTATATATAGAGATTTTTAGAGAGTTACTTCCCTTATGTCAACAATGCGTTTAAATGGTGAAAATTGATGGTAAATTTTTCTTTAAATCGTAGGCAATTTTCCGAGCGCCCCCCCCCCCCCCCGTTTGTCAGCGCGCTTTTTTTTCGTCATATTCCTTCAATATACGATGCCTTACACCTCTTACACATTTTTTTTCCATTTTTGCCACTTGGGCGTGGATCCTCTACGGTTGATCCTGGGAATTTTCCGAGCGCCCTCCCCCCCACCCCCGTTTGTCAGCGCGCTTTTTTTTTCGTCATATTCCTTCAATATACGATGCCTTACACCTCTTACACATATTTTTTCCATTTTTGCCACCTGGGCGTGGATCCTCTACGGTTGATCCTGGGAATTTTCCGACCCCCCCCCACCCCCGTTCGTCAGCGCCCCTTTTTTTACGTCTTATTCCGTCAATATACGATGCCTTACAACTGTTACACATTTTAGATTCCAGGTTGATCCTGGGAATTTTCCACCCCCCCCTTCCGACACCCCCCCTCCCCCACCCCCGTTCGTCAGCGCCCCTTTTTTCCGTCTTATTACGTCAATATACGATGCCTTACAACTGTTACACATTTGCGTTTCCATTTTTTCCACCGGGTGCGGATCTAGATATTAACCGAAATAGCAGCCAAATCTTGCACAAATCATGGACATCTCGCATTCACAAAAGAGAGAAGAGGAGCAAAGAATTACGCGCCAAAAACCGAAAATTAAAAAAAAAACATTGAATCTTTTCATTGTTTAATACTTACGCAAATGTCTCGTAAAGGATAGTGTTGTTTACATATGTGTGTGTCTGTGTCGTAGTCCAGAAATACATTAAAAGAAAAATAAATCTATTCTTCCAGCTGATTAAAAGAAATTCATTCAATGGACATTAACCGGAAGTCAACAACATCAAGGAAGAAGCACCTTCAATGCGCATGCGTATTTCCTCTCCTGAAATATTCCAAGCAGCAAAGTCTAATTATCTCCCTTTACGTATCCCTATTTTCTTTTCTATTTTAGGCACAAGGCCCGTAATTTTGTGAGAGGGTGTAGTACCCAACTGGTCCTTAATTTATCGACCCTAAAAGGATTAAAGTCGACCTTTATGTATCAATATATTGAGAGAATTCAGTGTGCGAGTTGGCATTTTCCGGATTTGCATTTCCAAAGGTATTATTGGATTATAGTTGACAGGTTCATGGTTGTTGCTTGGTAAAGAATTGTTCCCTGCTTTGCAGGCCGTTGCGAGAGAGAGGAGGCAAAAGGTGAGAGGGGAGACGTGATGCTTTCATGTATAAAGTGAGTTGGAAGTTACAAAGAGAAGGAGAGATGAAGAGACAGAGGAGGAGAGAGAAAGGGAGAAGGCAAATGTTTTGAAAGAGAAAGTAGATATGTTTAGGACAGAGAGAGAGAGAGAGAAAATGAGAGAGAGACTGAGAGAAAGAAAGACAGACTGACCGTGAGAAAGCTAGGGACAAAAAGATGATTAATTATATTTTGTTAAAGTTGGATGAGTTTAAGCTGAGATTGAAAGAGAAAGAGAGAAAGACAAGGGAAGAGAAATATTTTGCAATTCACAATCTGATTTACAGTTATCAATATGTTTATTTATTTCCCTTTGTTGTATAGACTTGAGGGAGTTTCCAGTAATAATTTGCCATCTATCATGTCTACAAAAGAGTAATAAAGAAAACTGAATCAATATTACCAGTATATTTCAGAATATTGGTTAGAAACGAAAATTTAATATTTCATTACAGAACAAAATATGCATACAATTAGATTTGCTTGTATGTGTGTGTGTGTGTGTGTGTGTGTGTGCATGCAGGTAGATAGATAGATAGATAGGTATTTGTTTAGTGTTGACTGGCAGAAGAAGAGTATTCAATGCCATAGCAGAGATTACTAATATATTTCATAGTGGTTGAGTCAGTCTCTTACTGCTCAGATTCTCCTCTGTAGGTGACTCAATGTCACAGCTTGCCTAAAGATGTAGGTTAAAGTAGTGAGGAAAGGCAAACATTTAGATGAGGCGTGACACTACCATCAAGGAGCTTGAATAACAAGAAAGCTATAAATAGCTGGGGATAAACGAAGGAGATGTTATACAATATGCTACTATGAAGGAAAAAATAAGAAAGGAATATTACAGTAGAATAAGACTCATACTAAAAACTGAACTCAACTCCAAAAATTGCAATGAAGCCATTAACACACTGGCACTTCTAGTAGTCAAATATAGACTTAGCATCATTAACTGGAATTTTACAGAATTCCAATGTATGAACAGGAAGACAAGAAAACTACTAACATCTAAGGACATGGCACCACCCAAAAGCAGATGCTGATCATCTGTACCTACCTAGACTAAAGGAAAGCAAAAAATTTGCTATTGATCTCATGCAGGATACCCAAACTAAACAACCCGAGGGAAGTATGGCAACTATTGTTGCAAAGAAGGTGAAAATAATGGCAACGAAAAAAGCGCACGAGCAGTTGGCTGATAGGTGGGAGGAGAAACCTCTGCACGACAAATATATGGCCCACAGCAAACAAGC
This sequence comes from Octopus sinensis, assembly GCF_006345805.1. Lineage (NCBI taxonomy): Eukaryota > Metazoa > Mollusca > Cephalopoda > Octopoda > Octopodidae > Octopus > Octopus sinensis. Next base: position 88,727 of record NW_021832229.1, on the reverse strand, counting down.
TGATGTTGACCAGAAGAAAACCCATCAGTGGCTATGGAGCTCAGGGCTAAAAGCAGAGAGCGAAGGTTTCATCCTGGCTGCTCAAGATCAAAGCCTATTAACCCGGAACTACCGGGCCAATGTGATGAAAAAATGGAGCAGACCCAAAATGCCGATTCTGCAACGACATGATTGAAACAGTGGACCACCTAATCTCTGGATGTAAAGTCTTAGCACCAGTGGAGTATAAATTAAGACATGACAGAGTTGGCCAATATCTACACTGGCTAATAAGTTGGCATTACAATATCAAAACTGCCGACAAGTGGTATAATCACCACCCTGAAGCTGTAACTGAAGGAGAAAATGTAACCATTCTGTGGGTCTTTCCAGTACATACAGACCGAACCATCAAAGCCAATAAACCAGATATTGTTGTGAAAGACCAAAATAAGTTTGCTTATTGATCGACATGAGCATCCCCTGTGATCATAATATCTCGGCGAAAGAGTTTGACAAGCTCAGAAAATATAAAGACCTGCTCATTGAAATTGAGAAAATGTGGCATCTCAAGGCGGTTAGAATACCGGTGATTGCAGGAGCACTAGGAATGATCAAGAAGGGAACCGAAAATTATATGAGAATGATCCCTGGCTTACCATCCCTGCAAGAAGTGCAAAAGATTGTCTTAACTGGTACATCACACGTATTGAGAAGAGCATTGTCGATGTGAGAACTATTACTACCCATGTATTTTAATTTAACTTTAAAAAAATGAACGAACTAGTGAGTTTAGTTTAATGGCCTACCAATGTATACTATGAGTTCCTCTGCCCTAGGAGTCGGGAAGACACTTGGCAAGAAATGGAAGCAAATTTGAAAGAAGAAAAAAAAGATAATAATAATAATAATAATAATAATAATAATAATAATAATAATGATGATGATATAATAATAATAATGATGATGATGATAATAATAATAATAATGATAATAATAATAATAATAATAATAATATTAATAATAATGATAATAATAATAATGATAATAATAATAATAATAATAATCATAATAATAGGCCAGATATAGTAATATAGTTATACAAGATCACCAAGTGAAAATGACCATGTTTCTCTAAAAGAAATGGCGAAACTGAAAGTACAAAGATCTGAAAATAGAAGTAACTGAAATTTGGAGCCTAAAAAATAAAAGCAGTTCCTATTATTGTAGGCACATTAGGTATGATAAAAAACCCAAAAATAATTCAGACAAACACATAACAAAAGCGCCAGGACTTGCAAGTATATATGATATGCAGAAAATAGCACCACCAGGCACACAGAGTTGTGCTCAGTAGTGCAGTGAAAGGAATAATAATCGTTTCTATTATAAGCACAAGGCCTGAAATTTGGGGGGAGGGTGTTTGTTGATTATACCAACCCCAGTGTTTCAATGATACTCTGTATATTGACCCCAAAAGTATGTAAGGCAAAGTCAACCTCAGCAGAATCTGAACTCAGAATGTAGCAAACGGGGAAATACTGCTAAGCATTTCATCCAGCATGCTAACAATTCTGCCAGCTCACTGCCCCAATAATAATAATAATAATAATAATGATAATAATAATAATAATAATAATAATAATAAATGCCCTGATGCAGTACCAGGCAGTGGCTCTCATGGCTTCTGATCTTAACTGATTGGAAGTGTTATCATGTACATTGTTTTGTCTTGGTATAAAAGATGGGCTACAGCAAATATTCTGCTCAATACCACAGATTTGCTTGTCAGTTGTTTGACCTTAACCAGTTGAGCATGTCCCTTAGTGGCTGACGATATGTGCATCTCTGATCATGAGCAGAAGTAGTGGGGAGCATCATAGCCATGTGTTGAGAGGGATTCTTTGGGGTTTGAATAATTCACCTCTGGAAACATGGGTGGTTTTTTCAACATCCTTAAACAACCCTTATTCAGGGACCGTTTGAGCGGGATGGGCTACTCAACCTGAAGAAAATTCTAACTGGGCCCCACCTGCAAGGTCATGTGCTGTTTATCTTGATATGAGATCACCATGTCGCGCACATATGGTTGTGATGCATGTGCCTGGTGTACCTTTATCAGACGGGTAGTCATGATGGTATATTGGGCTTCGTATATTTTACCCCAGTGTCACTTTGATGGCATGAACTGCTCTCTCACTCAATAATAATAATAATAATAATAATATAATAATAATAATAAGGATGATAATAATAATAATAATATAATATATAATATAATAATAATAATAATAAGGATGATAATAATAATAATAATAATAATAATATTAATAATAATGATAATAATAATAATAAGGACGATAATAATAATAATATAATAATAATAATAATAATAATAAGGATGATAATAATATATAATAATAATAATAATAATAATAATAATAATAATAATAATAATAATAATAATAATACTAATAATAATAATAAGGATGATAATAATAATAATAATAATAATATAATAATAATAATAAGGATGATAATAATAATAATAATATAATAAAATAATGATAATAATAATAATAATAATAATAATAATAATAATAATAATAATAAGGATGATATAATAATAATAATAATAATAATAATAATAATAATACTAATAATAGTCCAACGTGTCATGTATGCAAGCAACAAAATGAAACCATTGACCATGTGGTCTCCAAGTGCAGTCTTCTAGCGCCTACAGAGTATCTCAACAGGCACGATAGAGCTGCACAATATATTCACTGGGTAATCTGTAAAAACCTGGATTTGCCCCATGAAAAAAACTGGTGGGAACACAAACCACCCCCAGTGCTTGAAAATGACCACATCTCACTCCTCTGGAACTTCACCATTCAAACTGACAGGAAGATAGATGCAAATAGGCCAGACATCATATTGAAAACTTCAAACAAAGAACATGCCTCCTCATTGATATGACTGTCCAATCGATATAAACGTATCTATCAAGACCTACCAAAACTGAGCAATATAAAGATCTTGAAATAGAAATCAGCAAAATGTGGATGCTGAAGACTAAAACAATACCTGTTGTCATAGGTGCCCTGGAATGATAGCAAAAGGGGCTGATAGCTACCTAACTCAGATACCAGGAAACCCAAAAATGGCAGAAGTTCAAAAGATAGTGCTCATGGGAACTGCTCATATCCTACGCAAAATACTCTCTATGTAATCTCAAGGTTTAAAAACACATAATTTTCGGTTTAAAAAAAAAAAAAACTTTTTTTTTTTAGACATTCATTAGTACAAAACATCCCCACCCCCCAAATATATGGCACACTAGGCATAACAACAACATGAACTTCCAACCCTGTTGTCTCTTGAGGTCTCTGGGTGAGACTTGGAGCCAACTTGTACAAATATAAAGCAAAAGTCAAACATAGAATAATATATAATAATAATGATAATTTAATAATAATAAGGATGATAATAATAATAATAATAATAATAATAATAATAATAAGGATGATAATAATAATAAAATAATAATAATAATAATAATAATATAATAATAATAATAATAATAATAATATAATAATAATAATAAGGATGATAATAATAATAATAATAATAATAATATAATAATAATAATAAGAAGATGATATAATAATAATAAAATAATAATAATAATAATAATAAGGAATGATAATAATAATAATAATAATAATATTAATAATAATGATAA
>NW_021832229.1:42500-75000 GCF_006345805.1 Octopus sinensis | reverse complement strand
GGACAGCAGTATTCAAGGTGGGGTCGGGCAAAAGTGGAGAAGAGAAGGATAATGGTGTGGGAATCTCTCGACTGGAAGGTTCTGAGAATCTAGGAACACATTCTGCGGGCCATATCAACTTTGCTGCTTATATGTGTAGCCCAGCTTATGTTGTTGTCCACTGTTACTCCCAAGTCTCTGATGTTGTTGGACGCTGTAAGAATATCTCCAGAATGAAGGGAGCATGGGAGTTTCAGAGCGTCCTCCCTTCCAAAGTGGATCAGTTCGAATTTGTCTTCGTTTAGCAACATGTTATTCTTTTCCGCTCATTGGACAACAGCCAGTAGGTCTGACTGAAGGTTTATTCGGTCATCCACGCTATTGATGACCTTCTGGAGCTTGGAATCATCAGCGAAGGTTCTGATGTTACTGTGTTTGATGGTGTCAGTAATATCATTTAGGTAGATGATGAAGAGAAGTGGGCCGAACACAGTGCCTTGTGGGACACCACTGCTGACTTTGGCTGGGCTGGATTTGACTCCTTCGACTACAACATGTTGGGTTCTGTTAGACAGGAAGCACTTGATCCACTGCAGCAGCTTTCCAGTGACACCAATATTGGACAGCTTTCTCAAAAGGATCTTATGATCAACCCTGTCAAAGTCCCTGCTGAAATCAAGATAGATGACATCAGTGTCGGAGCCCTCTCCCAAGGCTCTCAAAATGTCATCAAAATGATGCAGTAGCTGCGTCAGACAATCTCTTCCATTACGGAATCCATGCTGCTTCGAGTTCAGCATATTATGACTTTCGAGGAAGTGAGTCATACGCGATCTCAGCACTCTCTCAAATACTTTAATGATATGAGAGGTGAGTGAGATTGGACGGTAATTCACGGCAAGCGATTTGTTTCATACACACAATATATATATATATATATATATATATATATATAATATATATATATATATATATATATATATACATAAATGCATGCATTCATACATATACACGTGTATATACCCACATACGCATATATACTATCTAAAACAAAAGAAAACCTGATCATGTCCAAAGGGTATTAGTAGATATGGTGAGTACTTTACATAGTTTTCGGCTGTAATTAAATGTAAATTATAAGCTAGCCAATGTTTATTTGTTAAAGTTAACAGCAGAAAATTTGCATGTGTATGTTTGTCTCTTCTTGCAGGAATGCAAGTGTGCCATTCGCCTGCGAAAAACAAACGCACCTACTTCTTAAACTGTCATGTCTTTTATTAATATGTCAAGGGAAGTAACTCTAAAAGTTGATTTTCAGTTATCTCCCTTAATTATGTAGTTAAGAGAATATAAACTTTTCTGGTTATTTTCTGTTTTGTACACTTAATTTTTCAATCATTTGACTGCGGCCATGGTGGAGCAATGCCTTTATTCGTGTAAATCGACACCAGGACTTATACTTTGTAGGCCTAGTATTTAAACTATCGGCTCCTTTTCCCGAACCGCTAAGTTCGCGGACCTGTACACACTAGCACCCGTTTCCAACGACGTCCAAGAAATAAACACACACACATACACACACACCACACACACACATATATATAATATATATATATATATATTAATATATATATATATAATATATATATATAATATATATATATATATAATATATAATATATATAATATATATATATAATATATATATATATATAATATATATATATATATATATATATATATATATATATATATATATATATAATATTATATATATATATATATAGATATATATATATATATATATGTATATACATTCCATGCCGCAGCAGCGCCTTTATTCGAGAAAATCGAACCCAGGACTTATTCTTTGTAGGCCTAGTATTTAATCTATCTTTCTCTTTCGACGAAGTTACGGGGACATGAACACAATAGCACCGGTTGTCAATCGGTGTTGGAGGGATAAGCATACATACATCCCTTGTGAACAAATTTGCTGTTTAGCCCTTGGTCAACCCTGACTGTGCAGGCCTGAGATCAAAAGCATTCTAGCTGTGACCATCTTGTCTTTTTCCTATTTGCAATGACCATATAACCATGTAAGTTCACATGTCCTTGTTTTAAGATACGAGGCAGATGTGGCTGCTACATCTAACAGACCGAACCACCACATACACGATCTCTCATTGGTTCATTATTAGCTTGTGCAAATAAATAGACAGAACAGTTTGACAGGACCATGCTTAGATTTTCAGTAGACGCATCAATAGCATTTTTATCTGATGTTCTTACTACTACCACAGATAACTGTGGTTGTTCAATAGGATTGAGTATTGGTATATCTATTGATGAGGGGGTCTATTCATATCCATTCCCTGTCTCAGTCATCATATGTTGTCAGAATCATAAGGACGCCTTCCTCACACTCATATTTGGGTATTTTAAACTTGATGTAGCTAACCCCTCTCTCTGTCAAACCACAGTGGAAATCTTTCAAGGAAAGAGAGAGAGAGAGAGAGAGAGAGAGAGAGAGAGAGAAAGAGAGAGAGAGAGAGAGAAAGAGAGAAAGAGAAAGAGAGAGAGAGAATGAGAGAGTGCAAAATATAATGATGTATTCCTTTCAGTACCTGATGTTGTATTGAAAGAATGAAAAAGCAAAGTTGACGTTGACGGGATTTGAACTCAGGGCACAGAATGCAAGAATGACTACTTCAATACATTCTAAGCAATGCGCTAACAATCCTGTCGAATCCCCAAGTAACAACTGGCAGGTATTTAATGCATGGAACATGCTTGGATGTGGTTGAAAGGCAAGGGGAGATAATCCCTTTTTTTCTTTACCAGTGAATGTTGCTAATTAAACAATCACGCATGTTGCTAATTGCACTTTAATTAGCAGATCGTTCACATTCATTATCTTCTGTGTTTACATTTCCTTTATTTACTTTTGACAGCAGTTCATTATAAAAAAAACTATTTGAAATGTCTCATCTTGTCAATCGGTTTCTACTATTTGGTTATTAATAACCAAATTTTGAATATGTTTTCATAATGATGCCTTTAATGACTTATCATTATTATATAACATTAAATTCTTCAGGCTGGAATTACCTATTAAACATATTTATATTGGAGTATTAGAGTGGATGGGGATGGGGAGAAGGAAGAATATTTTTAAATCCTTTGTTTGCTGATGAAGTAATTTTAATTACACATAATTTTATGAGTTAAAATAAACAAGACACCGCCATTAATACAAAAATAATGAAGAACATAATCCAGCCAAAATCTATTTCACAAAGACACAAATATTAAAGTAAGCAATATTCTAGAAAAAAAACTTTCTTCTTTGTTTTTTCTTTTTTGGTTTTTCAAAGAATTTCATTCTAGTTGCTTTCTTTGAAATGTACAGTCCAGTTTTCCTTATTCTTGTTCCAAAAAATTCCGTCAATTTCTCGACTCTCTCTCTCCAACAGTATTGCTCTTTCCTCGCTACCAAACACCTCTTCATCCAGTCTTACTCTTATTAAATTCTTCACCTTTGCAGTCTTTTCCTCAATTCTCACATTCTTATCGTAAATTATCATTGTTCTTAAGTGTCATTCGGTCGGCTGCTTTCTTTGCCTCACATATTCCATTCTCCTCCTTACTTCCCCTTTCCACTCCTCATATTTCTCCTCTTTGTCTATTTCTTCTCTCCTTCTTTTTGTTGGCTCTGGTGTTTGATTTTCACTCGTCTCTTTTCTCTACTAATTTTTTCTCTTGTACTTTTACTGCTTTTCTCTTCTTTTTCAGGTTTTTCGGCGGTGACTCCGCACTTGTTCTTTTTCTGCCTCCTATTTCCTCCTCCTTCTTTTCCTCCACCTCTGCTTAATTCTCCATTCTTTCCTCGTCTCTGGGGACACCTTGTCTTCATGTGTCCTCTTGTACCACAATTATAACATATTGGAGGCTTCCTCTCCATCACAATTCTCAGCCGGGTGTCATCGGGGAGCACCAACTCCTCTGCCATCTTGTGCAAATCAGGCAGGCTTATATGGACCAAGATTTCCAGTCTAAATCCCCATCAGTTTATCTCAGCCAATTTTGCCACCTTGATAATCTTGGTCTCCTCCTCACAGTTGTACAGGATAGCGTCCAACAGCCATTCCTCATCTATTTTGGGCGGCACTCTCCCAATCTGTACTCTTGCCACTCTTTTACCACATTAGGTTGGCAAAAGTGCCCACCCGGCTAATCTCAACAGCATCGTGGAGTACTTTTTCATTTCCTCCTCGTTCACGAAGTGAACCTCCACCGTGCCGTACTTCCTTCCACGAGTATAAAACGTCGTTACTCCCTTCACTTCGCTCAGGCATTCCTCTGCTACTTCCACTCTTTTTGTTTCTACATCCAGCATTCTGTATATTATTATTTTCCTCTCTGCTCTTTCCATCGCTTCTCCTGGGGGTATCAGCCTAAGGCAGTCTCCCTCTTTTTTAAATAATCCTTGTACTTTCCGAAATCCTTCTGCTCCAACACCAATTCTTTCAATCACAGAATGTCAGCTGCCAGGCTTTTGCCTGCCACCGCAGTGTAACTGCCTATTCGTTGTTCCTCCATTTCACCCAAAAATGAGGAAGAAAAAGAAACAACATTAACAACAATTAACAAATCTCAAAAATACAACAGTATCCAAAGTACAACAATGCACAACTCGCATCGACAATGCTATTCAAATTTTCTAACACCCACAAAAGAAAAACAACATATTATTTCATTACTTAAACATGCAAGTGGTTGTTGTTAATAGAAATTCAAATGCACTGGTTTCAAATTCCCGTAAGCCTATACAATTTTATTGCAACCATTTTTATTTCTATATACTTTCAAAGAGTAGATGAAAACCTATGGTTGCAGAAAGGGATCACCTCAGCAAATTTAAAGTTTTGGGCCCAAAAAACTTAAGGATGGAAGGGATTCCTTGACACATAGCTTATACTTATTTATATTTACTCTGAAGTAAGGGTCCCTCGAAATAACCGACCATTCCAGAGAATATCTTTTCTTATTACTCTTTAAACATGTATATAAGAGGCAAGTGTAGTAGAATTAAAGTATTTTTCATTCGAAAACAAATTCATGTGGGCCCTATGCCTACTGTACTGCCTTTATAAAATTTATCTAAATTACCCTCCTCTTTAGCAACGCATGACTAATCTAAAAGTTAAACCCAGAAGACCAGTTCAAAGTTTCTGACACCCAGCCACCAAAAAAAATAACGAATTATTTTATTGCTAATCATGCAGGTGGTCGTTGTTAATAGAAATTCAAACCGTATAAACATACACATATACACATATATTTGTATATACGTATATATATATATATATATATATATATATATACACACACACCTATATTTGTATATACATATATACATACACACACACAATATTATAATTCATATATATATATATATATATATATATATATATATACATACACACACATATATTTGTATGTGTATATATATACATGTTTATATATACATATATATAGATATACAGAAATATATATAGTTATGTGTATATATATATATATATATATATATATATATACCAATGCATGTGTGTGTATATACATATATTTATGTATATATATACATATTTGTATGTGTATATTTCATGTTGCAAGACAGTGTGTGAGAGAGAATTGTGATGTTGTAGAAGAGAAATGTGTTCGCATGGATGATGCCTCACTTGCGCTAAATGAGGCTGCAAAGAGAGAGGTTTGGAGATGCCACTATGAAAGGTTGCTGAATAAAGAAAATGAATAGGAGAAAGAGTCTGCTGAATGTCAACCCAACAGAGAGACCAGCTATCCGAGTTGACAGTACCTTGGTAAATAAAGCAATTAAGAGTATGAAGACAGGGAAAGCCCCCAGCCCATCAGGAATCACTGCAGAGATGCTCAAAATATCTGGCAGTGTCGCCTATAGCCTAGTCACCCGTATAGTTAACCAGGTGATGCACGAAGGAGTCATACCCAATGACTGGTGTAGCAGCATAATAGTCAACTGCTACAAAGGTAAAGGTGATGCTTTAGATACAAATAATTACAGAGGTATCAAACTGTTGGATCAGGTAATGAAGGTCACGGAGTGGGTCATAGCCCAACTAATTAGGGAGAGAGTCGGTTTGAATGAGATGCAGTTTGGTTTCGGGCCAGGGAAAAGCACCACTGATGCTATATTCCTGGTAAGACAGTTGCAGGAGAAATACCTAGCCAAAGATAAGCCCCCTATACCTGGCTTTTGTTGACATTGAGAAAGCCTTCGACAGGGTCCCCTGATCCCTTATCTGGTGGTCATTGAGGACACTAAGGATAGATGAATGGTTAGTGAGAGATGTGCAAGCCATGTACACGGACGCTGTCAGCAAAGTGAGGCAACAGGTATACTGAAGAATTCAGGGTAGAGGTAGGGGTCCACCAGGGTTCAGTCCTCAGCCCCATCCTATTTATCATAGTCCTCCAGGCAATTAACGGAGGAATTCAAGACAGGTTGCCCCTGGGAGCTCCTCTATGCTGATGACCTTGCTCTAATTGCTGAGTCACTATCAGAACTAGAGGAGAAGTCTCAAGTGTGGAAAGAAGGATTAGAATCGAAGGGCCTTAGAGTCAACGTCGCTAAAACCAAAGTCATAATAAGTAGGAAGGCAGGCAAACCACAAATCCCTCAGGTAAATGGCCCTGCTCGATCTGTAGAAAAGGCATAGGTAGAAACTCTATAAGATGTACCCAGTGTAAGCTATGGACACATAAGAGATGCAGCAATATCAAAGGAAGGCTAACTAGGAAGATGGTTTTTGTATGTGGCAGATGCTCAGGAGCAATAAACACTGAAAATGCGCAGAGACCAACTTCCGCCTCATTCCAGGGAGAAAAACTAGAAGTAGTCGATAACTTCCATTACCTAGAGGACCAAGTCAGTAGCAGAGGTGGGTGTGCTGAAAGTGTAGCTGCTAGAATAAGAATAGCTTGGGCAAAGTTCAGAGAGCTTTACCTCTGCTGGTGACAAAGGGCCTCTTGCTTAGAGTAAAAGGTAAACTGTATGACGCATGTGTATGAACAGCCATGCTACATGGCAGTGAAACATGGGCCGTGACTGCTGAGGACATGCGTAAGCTTGCGAGGAATGAAGCCAGTATGATCTGATGGATGTGTAATGTCAGTGTGCATACTCGACAGAGTGTAAGTACCTTGAGAAAATAGTTGGACCTAAGAAGCATCAGATGTGGTGTGCAAGAGAGACAACTGCACTGGTATGGTCATGTGGCAAGAATGGTTGAGGATAGCTGTATCAAAAAGTTCCACACCCTAGCGGCTGAGGGAACCTGTGGAAGAGGTAGACCCAGGAAGACCTGGGATAAAGTGGTCTATGCCAGGGGCGTAACCAGCCCACTTATGCGTACCTTTTCCTTCTTTGGACACTGAACTCTGCTTGCGAAAACCTGTTGAGGCAAGTGAATTCGAAATCAAATTCGATGACTGGCGTCCGTGCTAGCGGGGTGCAGAAAGCACCATACGAGTGTGATCGCTGACAGAGCGGCTAACCACCTTCCAAGCCAGTGGCACATAAAAGGCACCATTCGAGCGTGATCGTTACCAGCGTCGCCTCACTGGCACTCGAGCCCCAAGTAGTAGGGTGTTAAGAGCACCATCTGAGTGTGATCATTGCCAGAGCAGCTATCTGACCTCCATGCCGGTGGCATGTAAAAGACACCATTCGAGCATGATTGTTACCAGCATCGCCTTACTGGCACTTGTGCTGGTAGCATGTGTAAAAGATTCAAGCGATGTCATTGCCAGTACCGCCTGACTGGCACGTAAAAGCACCTACTACACTCTCGGAGTGGTTGGCATTAGGAAGAGCATCCAGCTGTAGAAACATTGCCAGATCAAGATTGAAGCCTGGTGCAATCATCTGGTTTGCCAGCCCTCACTCAAATCGTCCAACCCATGCTAGCATGGAAAGCGGACATTAAAAAATGATGATGATATATACACACATATTTGCATATATATAGATATATAGAAATATATATATATATACAAATATATGCATGTGTATATATATAAATACATATATATATATATACAAATATATGCATGTGTATATATATACATATATACTTGTTTCAGTCATTTGACTGCAGCCATGCTGGAGCACCACGTTTAGTTGAACAATTTGATCCAGGACTTATTGTTTGTAAGCCTAGTTCTTATTTCTATCAGTGCGTTTTGCAAAACCACTAAGTTTCGGAGACATAAACACACTAACGTCGGTTGTGAAGTGATGGTGATAGGACAAGCAGACACACAGACAAATATATGCATATCATCATCATCATCATCATCGTTTAACGTCCGCTTTCCATGCTAGCATGGGTTGGACGGTTCAACTGGGGTCTGGCAAGCCCGAAGGCTACACCAGGCCAGTCAGATCTGGCAGTGTTTCTACAGCTGGATGCCCTTCCTAACGCCAACCACTCCGAGAGTGTAGTGGGTGATTTTATGTGCCACCGACACAGGTGCCAGACGAGGCTGGCAGACGGCCACGCTCGGATGGTGTTTTTTATGTGCCACCGACACAGGTGCCAGACGAGGCTGGCAGACGGCCACGCTCGGATGGTGTTTTTTATGTGCCACCGACACAGGTGCCAGACGAGGCTGGCAGACGGTCACGCTCAGATGGTGTTTTTTATGTGCCACCGACACAGGTGCCAGACGAGGCTGGCAGACGGCCACGCTCGGATGGTGTTTTTTATGTGCCACCGACACAGGTGCCAGACGAGGCTGGCAGACGGCCACGCTCAGATGGTGTTTTTTATGTGCCACCGACACAGGTGCCAGACGAGGCTGGCAGACGGCCACGCTCGGATGGTGTTTTTTATGTGCCACCGACACAGGTGCCAGACGAGGCTGGCAGACGGCCACGCTCAGATGGTGTTTTTTATGTGCCACCGACACAGGTGCCAGACGAGGCTGGCAGACGGCCATGCTCGGATGGTGTTTTTTATGTGCCACCGACACAGGTGCCAGACGAGGCTGGCAGACGGCCACGCTCAGATGGTGTTTTTTATGTGCCACCGACACAGGTGCCAGACGAGGCTGGCAGACGGCCACGCTCGGATATGGTGTTTTCGGTGTTTTTCTTATGTGCCACCGACACAGGTGCCAGACGAGGCTGGCGAACGGCTACGATCGGATGGTGTCTGTTACGTGCCCACGGCACGGAGGCCAGTCGATGCGGCACTGGCTACGGTCCCGTTCGGATGGTTTTCTTATGTGCCACCGGCACTGGTACCACAAGGATACAAATTCCATTGATGTTCATCTATTTTGATTTGGTTTGACTTGATTCGATTTGACTTTGATTTGATTTGCCTCAACAGGTCTTCACAAGTGTCACAAGCAGGAAGGTATGCACAGGTGGACTGACTATGTCCCAGGTAGGGGCCATGGGTTATGGCTTCACTAGTCTTGCCGGGTCTTCTCACGCACAGCATACTTCCATAGGTCTCGGTCTCTAGTCATTTCAATGGTGTGACCTAACGTTCGAAGGTCGTGCTTCACCACCTCATCCCAGGTTTTCCTGGGTCTACCTCTTCCATGGGTTCCCTCAACTGCTAGGGATTGGCACTTTTTCACACACCTATCTTCATCCATTCTCGCCACATGACCATACCAGCGCAATCGTCTCTCTTGCACGCAACAACTGATGCTTCTTAGGTACAACATTTCTCTCAGGGAACTAACGCTCTGTCGAGTAAGTACACTGACATTACACATCCATCGGAGCATACTGGCTTCATTCCTCATGAGCTTACGCATGTCCTCAGCAGTCATGGCCCATGTTTCACTGCAATGTAGCATGGCAGTTCGAACACATGCATCATACAGTCTGCCCTTTACTCTGAGCGAGAGGCCTTTAGTCACCAGCAGAGGTAAGAGCTCCCTAAACTTTGCCCAGGCTATTCTTATTCTAGCAGTTACACTCTCAGCGCACCCACCCCCACTATTGACTTGGTCACCTAGATAACGGAAGCTATCAACTACTTCTAATTTTTCCCCCTGGAAAGTGACGGAAGTTGTTTTCTGCAGATTTTCGGAGGTCAATGCTCCCGAGCATCTGCCACATATAAAAACTATCTTCCCAGTTAGCCTACCTTTGACATTGCTGCCCTCTTATGTGTCCATAGCTTACACTGGGTACATCTTATAGAGTTTCTACCTACACCTTTTCTACAGATCGAGCAGGGCCATCTTCCTGAGGACATTTGTGGATTGCCTACCTTTCTACTTATTAGTACTTTGGTTTTAGCTAGGTTGACTCTAAGGCCCCTCGATTCTAAACCTTCCTTCCACACCTGGAACTTCTCCTCCAGTTCTGATAGTGACTCAGCAATTAGAGCGAGGTCGTCAGCATAGAGGAGCTCCCAGGGGCAACCTGTCTTGAATTCCTCTGTTATTGCCTGGAGGACTATGATAAATAGGAGGGGGCTGAGTACTGAACCCTGGTGGACCCCAACCTCTACTTTGAATTCTTCTGTGTACATGTTGCCAACCCTAACCTTGCTTACGGCATCTCTGTACATGGCTTGCACAGCCCTCACCAGCCATTCATCTATCCCTAGTTTCCTCATTGACCACCAGATGAGGGATCGGGGGACCCTATCAAAGGCTTTCTCCATGTCAACGAAAGCCAGGTACAGGGGCTTATCTTTGGCTAGGTATTTCTCCTGCAGCTGCCTTACCAGGAATATAGCATCAGTGGTGCTTTTCCCTGGCACAAACCCAAACTGCATCTCATCTAAACTAACTCTCTCTCTAATTAGTTGGGCTATGACCCTCTCCGTAACCTTCATTACCTGATCCAACAGCTTGATACCTCTGTAATTATTTGTATCTAGGGCATCACCTTTACCTTTGTAGCAGTTGACTAGTACGCTGCTACACCAGTCATTGGGTATGACTCCTTCGTGTATCATCTGGTTGACTATACGGGTGACTAGGTTATAGCCGACACTGCCAGATATTTTGAGCATCTCTGCAGTAATTCCTGATGGGCCTGGGGCTTTCCCTGTCTTCATGCTTCTAATTGCCTTGGCTACCACGGAACTATCAACTCGGATAGCTGGTCCCTCTGTTGGGTCAACATTCGGCAGACTCTCTTTATCCCATTCATTTTCTTTATTCAGCAACCTTTCATAGTGACGTCTCCAAACCTCTCTCTTTGCATCCTCATTTAGCGCAAGTGAACCATCATCCATGCGAACACACTTCTCTCCTACCACATCACGATTCTCTCTCACACACTGTCTTGCAACACGAAATACCTCAAGTCTTTCATCCTCACGGCGCAGAACATTGGCAAATTTTTTCTTATCCACTTCCCCTCTGGCTAAATAAACCTGTCTCCTAGCTTCCCTTCTGGCTGTCTGATACAATTCCCTGCTACCACCGTTCTTCCAGTCCTTCCAAGCCTGTCAAATATATTTCTTTTATTTGTTGCAGCTGTTTGACTGCGGCGATGCTGGAGCACTGCCTTTTAGTCAGACGAATTGACCCCATGACTTATTGTTTGTAAGCCTAGTACTTATTCCATTGGCATCTTTCGCTGAACCACTTAGCTGCGGTGAGTAAACACACCAACATTTATTGCCAAGGTCTGGTGGTGGGACAAACACACACACATATACATATATATAACGGGCTTCTTTCAGTTTCCATCTACCAAATCCATTTACAAGGCTTTGGTCGGCCCAAGGCTATAGTAGAAGACACTTGCCCAAGGTACCATGCAGTGGGTCTGAAGCCGGAACCGTGTGGTTGGTAAGCAAGCTACTTTATTTTATTAAAGTTGCCATAAAGGCAGTACATAGAGTAAAATAGCTTGCGGGCTGGACACGGACATTAATGAGATGAATGCTAATGATAGAAGGATGATAAGGATGGGAGAAGACAAAAAGTGCCCACTGACTTTTGCTTCTCTAAAACATTGTTCTTTTTTAAAAAGCACTGAATGAGGTATTAACTCTTACATTTTACAATTATTCCAATTTATGGACTAAAAAGTCAATTACAAATAAAAACAATTTAACACACAGAATGAGGCGATAAACCTGTTACACACAAATGAGTCTTCATCCCCAATCAACTTTCTTGCCTCCTGCAGGTTGCTATGTAGACACACAAACAACGCTTAGACGCACGTATATATATATATATATATATATATAAAACATTATTGGTGAATTGAAGAAATGGAGCTGAACGCAGATTGAACAGAAATCGTTTTATTTCATTCTACACGTGTTTCGAAAGGCACAAATTACCAAAATCCGATTGAATAATGGGACCATATTGTGTCTTTCTCTTCAGGAAGAAAAAAGGAAGTCCGTTGGAAAAACAAAAACAGAACAGAGGCGGAGCAAAAACAAATCGAACTATGCTCCTAAGAGCCCATGGCGAAACAGTTTCGCCATGGGCTCTTAGGAGCATAGTTCGATTTGTTTTTGCTCCGCCTCTGTTCTGTTTTTGTTTTTCCAACGGATTTCCTTTTTTCTTCCTGAAGAGAAAGACACAATATGGTCCCATTATTCAATCGGATTTTGGTAATTTGTGCCTTTCGAAACACATGTAGAATGAAATAAAACGATTTCTGTTCAATCTGCGTTCAGCTCCATTTCTTCAATTCACCAATAATGTTTTAATTTCAATTATCCGCACCAACGCACGGTTGCAACGCCAGATGGTTGTACCTCCAACCGTGCTGTTTACTGCTGTGATTTTTGCTACTAAGGTATCGGTTAAACTTTTGATTAATCTACTACAAGATTATTCATCTTTCTATTTCACATAATATATATATATATATATATGTGTGTGTGTGTGTATCTATATGTGTATGTAGGTATATGGTTATGAGAATACATCCAAATATTTATATATATGCATAAAATATGGACTCTTTTATATATATACACATCCATATATACGCATATGTACTCGCAGATGGTTTTATTAACTCTACGCACACAGAGCGTCGGCTGCGGGGTCATTCCGAAAAGCTCTACCTGCGACGATTTCATCTCAATCGAAGGAGAGGAGCTTTCTCCGTCCGGGTTGTGGATCCGTGGAACAAGCTGCCAGACGAGATGGTGAAGATGCCGACGACCGCTTTGTTCAAAGCCTCCCTTGACCTCAAGTGGCCTGAACTCTTTACATGAACACCACCCTGTACTTAACTCCATGTCCCCCTACATGGCCTTGCTATTTGCTTTTGAGCCAACACACACACACATATATATATAGGTACTACAAGCGAACAGTAGTCCCGGTGCGCATCCTCACTAGCTAGTCGTAAGTAGTTGATCCTACAATTTTTTAAACTAAGTAAATAAATTATTTTTATAAACAAACTAGGGTTAGGTTTAGGGTTAAAAAGTCGTTGTAGGATCGACTACTTATGACTAGCTAGCGCAGATGTGCGAGTGCGCGCACCGGGACCACTGTTCGCTAGTAGTACCTATATATATATATATATATATATATATATATATATATACATGATATATCGAAGTGCATATGGCTTGCTTTATACAAACCAAGGATCTTTTCGGTTTGAACGGCAGTTTTTTAAAATATTTTCCACGTAAATAAACACTTTTAAATTTCGTATACTGGTAGAATGTGTTTCTCTTGGCTTTATTGAGAAAATTCTATGGTTTGCATGATATTTGTTGTTGTTTTTCTTCAATTTCTGCAATTTCAACCAATCAATGACGTCTATTGAGGTAAAAAAACATTCTGTGCTGTATGAATATGTCCCTCGTTTAAGAAACAGATTGGGTTTATTTACATTTCTGAAGAAAAAAAGATAACCTTCCCCCCACCCCTAACCCTAAAACAGATTGAAATGCAATAGATCGATACTAGGGTCATAATTATGGGTGACAATTTCATATGACACCGCTAGAAAAAACTGCCGTTCAAACAGAAAAGATCCCATACCTATCCATACACGAATATATACACATATGTTTGATCGTAAATAACATACAACCACACACACACACACACAAATATATATATATATGTATATATATATATATATATATATATATATGTATATAATATATATATATATGTTATATATATATATATATGTATATATATATATATATATATATATATATATATATATATATATATATATATATATATATATATATATATATATATATATATATATATATATATATATATATATATATGTATATATATATATATATATATATATGTATATATATATATATATATATATACATCCATAAACATACATGCACACAGCCACAAACATACATTTCCACATATACAAATATACATCTATACAGACGCAAATGCTACATTCAATGCGTTGATACATGAGGATGTACATATCTAGAAGTATATATACATTGACAAACAGTAGACAGATAAATACAAAGGTAATTATATTGAACGAATATGTAAATATGTGCGAGTATACATAGATGTATGTACATGTGTATACGCTTACTATATAGTTGTATGTGTGTGTGTCATATATATAAATATATATATATGACACACACACACGCATGTAACTACACGTTTAAACACATTCTCTTCTGTCCATGTAGGCAGATAGACAGGTAGGCAGGCGCACAAGCAGATAGAAAAATAGATATATTGATAGATAGATAGATAGATAGAAAGATAGACAGATAGACAGACGGATAGACAGCTAGCTAGCTAGATAGCTACATAGATAGATAGATAGATAGATAGATAGATAGATAGATAGATAGATAGATAGATAGATAGATAAGTTTCTTTATTGGCCACACAGGGCTGCACACAGATGGGACAAGTTACAAGGTAGAGCTTTTCTTTTGGGGGATGAAGAAAACAAAAAACAAAAGAAAAAAAAGGGGTGGCATAGGTTTTCGATCAAGAGGGATCGTAAAAGGGAAGAAAAGAACAAAAAAAAAATAAAATAAATAAAATAAAAAATAAAAAGAATAAAAAGAAAAAAAAAAGGAAAAGGAACAAAAGAAAAGAGAAATGTAAAAAGAAGAAAAAAGGGGAAGAGGAGAAAAAGAACGATCAATAGGGATCATGTATCACAGTGTTATGATATATGGTGTAAAGGGGAAAGCAAGTAAGGTTTATCCGTGGGAAGAAAAGCCTACGAAAAAGACCATGGTAACCTTGGTCAATATTGTTATATGTTACCACATTTGTTTGCAAGTGGGTAACCCTCTGTTTTCAATTTCTGGGTTCATAGGATTATGCTCAAGGTGGCTTCGTCATTCATACGTGCCATCCTTGCTACATTCACCCATCTTTTTTTAAAACATTCGCTAGACAAAACTTGCCTCTCTACTCTCACTTTCCTCTTCAAGTGGTACTTGAAGAAGTTGATGAGAGATTGACCAGAGAGGAAAGTGTTTGTCTCCAATCCTTTCAAACGCGTCCACCAGATACATTCTTTCGCCATAGCCACAAGGATGATGAAAATAGCTCTTCCTTCCCATTTGAAGGAAGGAGGCGTGACAATATTGACGATAGACTCAGCTGATAAACCGACTCGTCCCACACGTGACAGCAGTTGTTCGACATAAGCCCACAGGTCGGAAATTGTTGGACACTGCACGAGTGCGTGCAGAACGGTTTCGTCGCTCTGACCGCATCTCGGGCAGGTCGGCCCCGTGTTTCTTGAGCCGTGTCTGTAGAGCTTATCCCGAACGGGTAGCGCTTCTCGGTAACACTGCCAGGCCAGGGATCTCTGGAAGTTGTCCATGGGCCCTGGCTTGAAAGTCGTCCTGAACAGGCGGGTCAGGTACTCCTCGTCGACGTTCAGGTTCACCCCGAGCTCGTCGTCGTACCTCCTCTCCACTAATCCCCTATAGAATGCTTTGGTTGTGTTGAAGTCACTCAAGGTCGACCCAGGACGGCAGAGTTGCTTGAGAGCAACGCGACACTCGCGGTGTCATTTGCCCTTCCTCGGCCTCTTTTTGATCCACGACTGCAGTTCGGTCATGGAGACGAGCTGCGGGAAAGCGTGCCTCACAAACGGCGACCACACCTGTTCACCGTCGTCTACATAGAGCCAGAGATGTCGCAGTCTCAGCGCGTGTCTGCACATCATCAACCACGGCATGCCCAGTCCTCCTTTTAATGGGTGTTGACAGCAAATGGATCGCCTGACCATCGGGATGCATCCTTTCCACAAGAAGCGAAAGAGAATGCGTTGTAGTTTGGTGATGGTAGGGTCGGGACAAGGTACGACGGTCAGGCGGTAGTAGATGACGGACACGATGTACGTGTTCGCCACCTCCGCCCGACCTTTTAGGGACAGTTTCCTCTCGGCCCATTGCCGGGCGAGAGTGACCACCCTACTCGTTATCTTGTTCCAGTTCTTCTCCACTTGGAGATCTGGACCAAACCAGACCCCGAGCAACTCAACCGGGCCGTCGGTCCAGCATCCCACGACGGATGCGCTGGTGGACGGCATGGGCTTGCTTCTCCAGGTGCCTAGTCGCAAGCCCACTGACTTTTCCCGGTTGATTTTCGCTCCTGTCACCGCTTCGTAGTTTTTCAGTGTCTCGCCGACCTGCTCGATGTGCTCGTGGCTAGACACTATGACGGTGACGTCGTCCGCGTATGCAGACACGCTCATCCCGCATCCCAGTTCTCGCGGGATGCCCCTCAAAGTTGCCAGCTTCCGCAATAATGGCTCGAGAGTCAATACGTATAGAAGCGACGAGAGGGGGCATAGATAGATAGATAGATAGATAGATAGATAGATAGATAGACAGACAGAGAGATATTTTGTAAATATTAAACCGTAATCGACTGGCCACCTCCCCAAAAATTTTGGGCCTTGTGCCAAAAATAGAAAAGATACTTCGCTTCTTATCTTTACCCTCTGAGTTCAAATTCCGCCGAGGTCGACTTTGCCTTTCATCCTTTTGCGGTTGATAAATTAAGTACCAGTTGCGTACTGGGGTCGATCTAAACGACTGACATCCTCCCCAAAAATTTCGGGTGTTGTGCATAGAGTAGAAAAGAACATTCTTCTCTACTGCAGGCACTAAGCCCGAAATTTTGTGGGAGAGGGCAAGTCGATTGGGTTGACCCTAGTACGCAACAGGTACTTAATTTATCGACCCCGAAAGTATGAAAAGCAAAGTCGACCTCCGCGGAATTTGAACCCAGAACATAGCGGCAAACGAAATACCTATTTCTTTACTACCCACAAGGGGCTAAACACAGAGGGGACAAAGAAGGACAGACAAACGGATTAAGTCGATTATATCGACCCCAGTGCATAACTGGTACTTAATTTATTGACCCCGAAAGGATGAAAGGCAAAGTCAACCTCGACGGAATTTCAACTCAGAACGTAACGGCAGACGAAATACGGCTACGCATTTCGCCCGGCGTGCTAACGGTTCTGCCAGATCGCCGCCTTCTGTTTATTTAACATTATTCGATAAAATGCGTCGAGCTGGCAGAAACGATAGTACGCTTTACGTTCTGATTTCAAATTCCGCCGAGGTCGACTTTGACTTTCATCCTTTTGGGGTCGATTAAATAAGTACCTGTTACGGACAGGGGGCGATGTAATCGACTTAATTCCTTTGTCTGTCCTTGTTTGTCCTCTTTATTCGCCAAAAAATTAAATAGTCAAACCAAAAGAATCTTGTTGGTTTTAAATTCACACGAAACTGCTTCGTTACAAACATGCTGAGTAACCATTAGACAAAATTTACCTTTGCTTGTCTAATGCAAAAAATTGGCAACCTGAAAAATTAATTCATACATCCTCTAGCTATTTATATAAATGTTTCAACATTTATCTTAACACATCCTTCCACAAATGCAGGGTTCAAAATTCACATAAATATTACAATAACATAACTTAAAAGATTCTTGTACTCACCCAGATGTGGCACAGAAATTATTTTAAAACTGACAAGTAAAAAGTTCTGGCGAATTCCTGGCGAATGAAATAAATCCATAAATGCCTAATACAAAATATATATGCTAAACAAGCTTCCAGAGACCAGTTGAACAGAAAAAAGAAACCGAGTGAATGAATTAGCTCTGCTTATAAAGGTTTGCTAAGGTCTAGCCAATTTGTTAGTTTGCCTATTAAAACCTGGCTTCCCCCATTTCAAATGGACTTAATCCTGATTTTACTTAACATTCTTTTCTACTAAGGCGGCGAGTTGGCAGAAACGTTAGCACGCCGGGTGAAATGCTAAGCGAGTATTTCGTCTGCAGTTACGTTCTGGGTTCAAATTCCGCCGAGGTCGACTTTGCCTTTCATCCTTTCGGGGTAGATAAATTAAGCACCAGTTACGCACTGGGGTCGATATAATCGACTTAATCCGTTTGGCTGTCCTTGTTTGTCCCCACTGTGTTTAGCCCCTTGTGGGTAGTAAAGAAATAGTTATTTCGTCTGCCGTTATGTTCTGGGTTCAAATTCCGTCGAGGTCGACTTTGCCTTTCATCCTTTCGGGATCGATACATTAAGTACCAGTTACGCACTGGGATCGATGTAATCGATTTAATCCGTCTGTCCTAGTTTGTCATCTCTGTGTTTAACTCCTTGTGGGTAGTAAAGAAATGGGTATTTCGTCTGCCGCTATGTTCTGAGTTCAAATTCCACCGAGGCTGACTTTGCCTTTCATCGTTTCGGGGTCGATTAAATAAGTACCAGTTACGCACTGATGTCGATAAAATCGATTTAATCCGTTTGTCTGTCCTTTCAAAACTTCAAAGAAAACAATGGCTATAAAAAGATTGCAAAAACTTTAGAATTGCCCCTAAGCACTGTTAAAACTGTAATTAAGAAGTGGTTATTGCACAAAACCACTGCTACCCTACCAAGATCTGGGAGACCGAGCAAACTTGCTGCAAGAGCAAAGTCAAAAATGGTCAGAGAGGCAACCTCCAACCCTAGTGCAACACTGGAAGACTTGAAAGCTTCAGTTTCCAGTACTGGGACAGATGTCCATACTTCTACAATTTCCAGAGTATTGCACCGGTCTGGCCTGCAAGGGAGGGTAGCTAGAATAAAGCCCCTTCTGAAGCCTATACACAAGCAAGCTAGGCTAAACTTTGCCAAAAGTCACATCAATGATTCCATGACCATGTGGCAAAAGATTTTGTGGTCAGATGAGACCAAAGTTGAGTTATTTTTGGAGAAAAAAAACGCTACATAGGCAAAAAAAAGGCACTGCTCACCGACCTCGTTACATCGTCCCCACTGTAAAGCACAGCGGTGGCTCGCTCATGCTTTGGGGCTGGTTTTCAGCTGCAGGGCCTGAAGAGTTGGTAACCATCCAAGGTAACATGGACAGTGTCAAGTACCAAGAAATATTGGAGGCAAACCTGCTGAAGTCTGCTAGAGCTCTGCACTTGGGTCGCAATTTCAAGTTTCAACAAGATAACGACCCCAAGCATGTGTCAAAAAGCACTAAAGCTTGGTTTGCTAGCAAGAAAATCACAGTTTTGGATTGGCCCAGCAAGGCTCCAGACCTCAACCCTATAGAAAATCTATGGCGAGATCTAAAGCTGACTGGGCACAGACATCCCTATCCAATCTGACGCAGCTTGAGAAGTTCTGCCATGAAAAATGGTGAAAACCGTCAGCAGACAACTGCAGCAAGCTCCTGGAAGGCTACCCGAGGCGTCTACAAGATCATCCACAAAGTATTATCTGAAGACATTCCAAAGCGGGTGTAGACTTTTGAAAAAACATTTTTCAAAATTATCTTTGTTTAAGAATCTGTTTTAAATTTTTCAAATGTATTTTGTGTATTAAATAAAAATGTGATAGACCTGCTTATTTCAACAAATTATTTCAATATTAATTGTTCCTATCAAAATAAACAAAATACATCCAGTTTCCAAAGCGAGTGTAGACTTTTGCAAGGCACTGTACCTTCCTTGGTTACATTTATCCTATTGTAGTAGGGAATGGGGCATAATTAAACATTTGTTACCGAAATATAACAAGATGTCTTCTACTTCAAGAGGGGGACAAGACTTATTAGGAAAGAAAAGAGTAATGCACAGAGATGGAAGCAACTATATGAATGATGAGTAGCAGCTGTAAGACGAACATGGTGAGCCTATGTCGAGGTAATCGTGTACGAAAGAGAAAATAAGATAGAGAAACAATTAACGCTAATGCTCATCGAACCCAACCCGAAAACCTGACCCAACCATAACCTTCAGCCCTAACCCGACCCAACCCTAAAAGTTAACCCCAATGCTAATTTGGCTTTGGGCTTTGGGGTTAGGGTTGGTGTTTAGAGTTAGGATTTAGGAGTTGGTGTTAGAATTTATACATTACAGCTGTGGGTGACAGAGTGTTTTTGCTATGCACGCAAGCACCTTGGAAGTA
Organism: Octopus sinensis; assembly: GCF_006345805.1. Classification (NCBI taxonomy): domain Eukaryota; kingdom Metazoa; phylum Mollusca; class Cephalopoda; order Octopoda; family Octopodidae; genus Octopus; species Octopus sinensis. The sequence goes on along the minus strand of NW_021832229.1, from coordinate 54,530 downwards.
CTACCATCCTCTGAGCGCAAACTATGGATTTTTCATGTTGTCGTTATTCAGGTGAAGGTTAAGGAAAGGGTTGGAAAACACTGCAGAGATGGATAGCAGGCGTTGGCCGCCTTTGTTTTGTTTCGCTACTGCAACTTCACCTTGGTTATCACTCTAAGCCCTGGCTCTGAACATACATACACAAACACGTACAGAGAGATGCAAAACACCTAAACGTACGCCCACATACGCTTTTGTACCAACTAGAGAAAGAATTGTAGTAGAAGGGAGACAACTTATACATAAATGCATCCTGGTCCTCACCTTTGCAAATTCAAAATATGAATCAACAAATCATCAAACTAATCATTTTCATGCGAAATGAAGTTGATGTTTTTATTTATAATATAAACAAATTAATTATTGCAATGAAAATCAGAAATACAATTAACATGTTTGTGTATCATCATCATTTAACATTCGTTTTTCATGCTGTCATAGGTTGCACTATTTCACATGATCTGAGATGTTTTACTACACTTACCTCTAATGTCTGTTTTGACATGGTGTCTATGTCTGGGAACAGTTTTGGTAATACTGATACTAGTAAAATTACAAAGTAAATTTCAAGGCAGAGTAGATTGCTAGTAGTAAGAGAAGTGGCTTCACCCTAAGCTGATAGAGACAGGCAGGGGTGTGTTGCTGTGGAGAAAGTTCATGGCTACCCTGACTATATGTTTGTATATAGGTAGACATCAATCTGTTGTAATAGTGGACTTTATTTTGAAGGAAGAAGCACCAGTCATGATATATTTCTGGTAAGAAACCCGCAGAAGTACCTAACCAAATATAAAACCTCGGTACTTGACTTTTGTTGATATCATATTCATTCAGGCAATAACAGAGAAATTTAAAACAGGCAGACCCTAGCAACTCCTCTATGCTGATTACAGGATTACAACTAAGCACACATATATTACCATTTATTACATTACATTCAATTCGCCATATATTATTCATTTTATTATCCATCAGCTTTCCCTTCACATTTCAGGTATACGGAAGACCCTCTATTCATTGCGTCAGACTGCGTAAAATATTGGTGAAAGCAAACAGTTGTCAGACTTATTTATGACAAAAAGCGAGTCAGTATGACCAACGTACCCTGTCCTGCACCTGATTGTACCACGAGTTGGCCTGTAAACACTCCAGGGTGGGTATTGACAAGCTTCATCGATCATCTACAACAATGACACAGAATGTATGCACCTGCCACCTACAACAAATGCAACCCCCTCCTCCAACTACACTACCATTCCCAGCCACTGAGGGAAAACGTGTTTGCCTGAAGAAGTGGCTGATACAATGCTGAAGCATATTCAATGTCTGCGAACATTAGCAAACTCCACTAAGATGTCTGGCCCACCGATTCGCTTAATGGAGAATCCAAATGCGAAACCAGTCACCCACCATACGCCCATACCAGTCCTGGTTCATTGGCAAGAGGAAGTGAAGCAGGTCGCGACTGGAACGTTCCACTTGGAGTTATAAAGCCTATCCCCATTGGTACATCTGTCACTTGGTGACAGACAGACAATGGTGGTATGTCCAAACAGGTCTGGAAAAACATTGTGAAGAAAGCATCGAATGGCGCACAGGCACTTAACACCGCCCTATCAGCAATGAGCTGACATTGTACCTTCTTCCACAATTGGGGAGTGGACCACAGAATCACCACCGTTGCATTTCCCCATGACAACTGCCACGCCAAAGTCGGTATTGAGACTATAAAGGGCCTCGTTACAGACAACACTGACACCAATGGCTTCCTTAACACTGACAGTTTCCAGTGCACAATGCTACAATAAAGAAATACACCTGACCGGGTCACACACTTGTCCCCAGCCATGTGCATCTTTGGCAGCCCTATACAATATGTTATTCCCATCCATCCCAGCAAGTACCAGTCACATTCCACATAGTAAGAGACTATGACTTCTCGAAAAGAAGACCTGCGTAACCGCCACATGCGTAACCGCCACATGCTCACTTCTACCACTGACTTTCAGACTATGTCCTCATCCAGAGCCAATGTTGGACCCCATCCTACAAATGGGGGGGGGGGGAAACTGGTGCCATTGCAGATGTATGCCAGTTCGATCCGTACATGTTGAGAGTGGATGGATGAGGCCAAGTCACACTGTGCAACAAAATTCCTCTGGAAGTATCTACTGCTTCTTCCCCACGCCCCACTGCTCATGGTGTCTGGACCACCTGCGCTCCTCACGCCAACACCAGTGATGAGACTACCTTCTCAACCCACTTTAACAGCACCTCATGCAGCTGCAACACCAATGCCCACTTCCCGACTCCAAAATCACTATGACCGGAAATGCATCTTACCGCCTACCCACAGAGCCATGCCAACTTACCCCACCTTCACCACAAATGATTGTACCTGACACCCCTTCAAGCCCCTGCTTTCCAAAAGTGACCCTTGCCTGATGCAGTTTATCCTCCATCCAGCAATTGTCCTGTTTGTCGCTCTGCCAGACTCGCAAAGACTGACACAAAAGCCTGATGCACAACTGACACGTTGCTCCTTCATCGTCACATCATCAATATTAATTAATTGTCTCTCACACTAATTATCACATTCTCGTTAACCATTTAATACATATTATTAGTCTTCTTTGCTTCTCTCAAAGGAATTGGGGAGGGCATAGAGGATGACAACTGAACACTCATATATTATCATTTATTACATTACATTCAATTACCCATACATTATTAGTTTCATTATCCAAATATTTTCCTTCACGTTTCAGATATACCGAGGACCTTTTTTTCCATTGCTTCAATCTGTATACATGTGTTTGTGAAAGCAAAGAGTTTTCACACTTATTTACTAATGAGCTTCTTTTTATAGCTAAATCACTACCAGAACTAGAGAACAAATTTCTCGTATGGAAGCAAAGTTTAGAATTTAAAGGCTGTACAGTTAACCTTCCCAAAACCAAAATCTTAGTAAGTAGGAAAGTAGACAAATCGTAAAGCCCTTCAGGCCCTGCTCAATCTGTAGGAAATGGGTAGGTAGGAATTCCATAAGGTGTACTCTGTGTTACACATAATAGGTGTAGCAATATCAGAGGCAAGTAAACTGGGGAAATACATTTTGTATGTGGAAGGTGCACATGTACAATAAACACTAAAAATGTACAGAAAATGGGCTTCATCAAATACCAGAGGAGTACGATAAAGATTGTTGAGCAACAAAGTCAGTAGCAGAGGTGAATGAACCAAGAGTGTGGCTGCAAGAATAAAAATAGGCTGAGCAAATTCAGAGAGCTCCTTCCTCTGTTTGGTAACTAAGGGTCACTCCTTCAGAGTGAAAGTCAGATTTATGATGCCTGTGCAGACAGCTATGCTACATCCATCCATCCATCTATTCCTCCATGCAGCCCTCCATCCCTCCCTCCATCCATCCATCCATCCATCCATCCATCCATCCATACATACATACATACAAACATCCATCCATTCATACATCCATACATACATCCATCCATCCATACATCCATACATTCATACATACATATATACATCCATACATCCATCTATCCATCCATCCATCCATCCATCCATGCATCCATCCATCCATCCATCCATCCATACATCCATCCATACATACATACATATGTTCGAAAAAGGAAAAGAATGACTTCACTGGTAGTTCTAATCAATTTTATTTTCTAATGATCTAATTTGACAGTTTGGTTTGTACATCTAGTAAGTTCCTTGTTAACAAAGACGTCGTCTAAACCTTCTGAAGGATATCGTCTGCGATATCATTGAAAACTTCCTGAATCCTTGTCTCCAAGTCCTCCAGTTTGCGAGATTTTGTCTTGTACACCTCCTCTTTTGTGTAACCACACAGGTAAAAACCACATGGAATGTGATCTGGCCTTCTTGGAGGCCATTCATGAGGTCCATGTCGTACCATCCAACGTCCTGGAAAATGTTGATCTAACCACGCACGCACAGTAAGAGCAAAATGGCGTGGTGCACCATCCTGCATGAATATCAGGACGCCAAAGTTATCCCAGCCAGACAGCGTGGGCCCCACGTAATTTTCAGGCATCTGAAGACAGCGATCCGTATTCATGGCGTCACACAGAAGATATGGGCCAACGACACTTGTTGCTGTCATTCCGCATCACACGGTCACTTTCGGTCTAACTTGCATCCTCTCAACCGTAACGTTTGTGCTTGGATCCTTATCACACGATGCCCTGTAATGGTAGTTGTGACGATTGATGAAAGCACCAACATGGAATGCAGCCTCGTCACTCTAGAGGATGTTTTCAAACAATTCAGACCAATCTTCATGCTAACCCAGAATTAAATCTTAATATTCCATTCTGCGGTCACAGTCTTCAGATTTTAGCTCCTGCACGTAATGAGGTTTCCACGGACGAAAATTCAATTCTTTATGCAACACTGTACGTATTGTATATCTTGTTAGTTCACTTTCACGAGCTGCTTGACGCGTTGAATTTTGTGGGCTGCGATTAAACAATTCCTGCATTGTTGCCACGTTCTCCGCTGGTCGGGATGTGGTTGGACGGCCACTTCTTCCATCGTTCACAGAGCCCATGGTTATCAGCTTTGCATGTCAACTTTTTATAGTCTCTGGACGTAGTGTTGCATGCTTATCTTTCCATGCACGCCGCCATCTCTGAACCCAAACAATGGAATTCCACACTTCGTAGCGTGCTGCTATCTTAGCTCGTCTTGAACAGTCAAACGACTGATCATCTGGAAAATAAGAAATAAGACAATAAAAAAGAAAGAAATCCTCACTAGTGATGTCTGTTTAAAATCTGCTTTCGCCATGACTTCAGTGATACTATAAATTCTATAAGCAATTTCTAATGTCTAGTTACTTTCCACCCATCCTGTATATATGTATATATCTAGGTGTGTGTGTCTTTTTGTCTGTTTGTCCCCGCACCACTAGTTGACAACTGGTGTTGATGTGTTGTGTTTACATCCCCATAACTTAGCGGCTCGGTAAAGAGAGCGAGAGAGAGAGAGATAGAGAGAGAGATAGAGAGAGAGAGATAGAGAGGGAGAGAGAATTTCGGGCCTTGTGCATAGAATAGAAAAGAATATTTCGGTTTTATTTTTAAGTGCTTAATTTTAAAGCTGCAAATGTTTAACATTAAAATGATAATGTTATATAAATTTAAAACATTAAATTTGTCTATATAGTTCTATATTTAAAAGATGAGGTATTATGTACATTATTTACATTTTGACTGTTTGTTGTTAACACGTTTTGGCTGATATACCCTCAAGCCTTCATCAGGTGTCTTGGGAAAATTTCGAACCTGGGTTCTCATTCCTAAGGTATTTTTCGTTGTTGTTGTTGTTGTTGTTGTCGTTGTTGTTGTTGTTGTTGTTATTATCATCATCATCATCATTATTATTATTATTATTATTATTATTATTATTATTATTATTATTATTATTATTATTATCATTATTATTATTATTATTCAGTGAGAGAGCAGTTCATGCCATCAAAGTGACACTGGGGTAAAATATACGAAGCCCAATATACCCATCATGACTACCCGTCTGATAAAGGTACACCAGGCACATGCATCACAACCATATGTGCGCGACATGGTGATCTCAAATCAAGATAAACAGCACATGACCTTGCAGGTGGGGCCCAGTTAGAATTTTCTTCAGGTTGAGTAGCCCATCCTGCTCAAAAGGTCCCTGAATAAGGGTTGTTTAAGGATGTTGAAAGAACCACCGATGTTTCCAGAGGTGAATTATTCAAACCCCCAACAATCCCTCTCAACACATGGCTATGATGCTCCCCCACTACTTCTGCTCGTGATCAGAAATGCACATATCGTCAGCCACTAAGGGACATGCTCAACTGGTTAAGAACTGACAAGCAAATCTGTTATTATTATTATTATATTATTATTATTATTATTATTATTATTATTATTATTATTATTATTATTATTATTCAGGTCACGGGCATATGGCGTAGTGGTTAAGAGCGCGGGCTACTAACCCCAAAATTCCGAGTTCGATTCTAGGCAGTGACCTGAATAATAATAATAATAATAGCAATAATAATAATAATAATAATAACAACAACAACATCGAAAAATACCTTAGGAATGAGAACCCAGGTTCGAAATTTCCCCAAGACACCTGATGAAGGCTGGAGGGTATATCAGCTGAAACTGTTAAAACAACAAACAAAATGAGTACAAAATCCATTAGAATGTAAATAATGTAAATAATTAAATTTGTTGTTTGTGAGAATCTTCTGAAGTCTCCTTTTTTTGTGCCTCAAAGAATGAGCAACATCGTCACGTTTCTAAAGTCTAAGCGCATTTTCCAACAATTGTATTCGATTGTTTATTGAGGTTCTGATGCAAGGGAACTAATAAAGTGGAACATGATCTAAGGGAAATAAGCAAGAATTTACTAATATATCTAAAGCAAGAATATATTTTAATAATTGTGAAGATTTCTGAAATCAGCACTCCATATACACTCGCCATTGATACAATGTTCGGGCTGCTCATAGAAGGAAGCTTTAATCAACAAATGTGGATTGCGTCATTCGGAAGTTATGTACTTTGACAAACAACGCTACACAGTGGATCTCTTACGATATGAAACGTCAACATTAATAGGCTGTTAGATTACGATACAGTTTTGTTAGTGGGGGTTCTCAATATTTGCCGAAAGTTAATACTATCATTTTATGGATTAACTCTCTCTCTCTTTTACTCTTTTACTTTTTTCAGTCATTAGTCTGCGGCCATGCTGGAGCACCGCCTTTAGTCGAGTAAATCGACCCCAGGACTTATTTTGTGGAATCCTTGTACTTATTCCATCGGCCTCTTTTGCCGAGCCGCTAAGTTACGGGGACGTAAACACACCAGCATCGGTTGTCAAGCAATGTTGGGGGGGGGAACAAACACAGACACACAAACATATACACACATACATACATATATATATATATATATATATATACATATTTACGACGGGCTTCTTTCAGTTTCCGTCTACCAAATCCACTCAAAAGGCTTTGGTCGGCTCGAGGCTATAGTAGAAGACACTAGCCCAAGGTGCCACGCTGTGGGACTGAACCCGGAACCATGTGGTTGGTAAGCAAGCTACTTACCACACAGCCACTCCTGGAATTTTTCTTTAATCGAAGGTCTCTTTTATCTATAAAATGATGAGAAAACGACCGAGTTAAATTAGTTTGGTGAATTTATTGTCTAAATGTCAAATAAAGATGTATTTTCTCTAGTCAGGGATGGGATGGCCTTAACTGTGGGGTGATTCTAGGAGCGGGGTGAAGGTGAAAGGAATCTTGTTTCGCTTTACGACATGAGACCAATTTTTGTCGATATATAGTGGACTGGAAAGTGTAGGTAACCCGTAAGATAAAGTACCCCATGATCACCCGAGTGGATGATGTCCTTCATATGTATTATGTTGTGTCAGTGGTTTTAACATGTTACTTTCAACAATCAAGTTCACATGGCTAGAAGTTGATATAAATGGGTGATACAGAATTCAATGCTGTAAGCTGTGGTTATCGTTTACCACTCTAAGCAGTACTTATCGACGAAGAACTCTGCGTTAAAGGTCTTTTACTAAAATATGTTAGCTACTATTCAGGGAGAAATATATTCCTCATCAATTTATCACCATCGGAATAAAATTATAAGTACTGGCCTAGTCATTATTGCTGTTTACTTTTTTGTCGAGTTGACCTATAATCAAAGGCATTCCTTCCGTGACCATCCAAGACTACATTATCCAATGTAGCATTTCTTTATTTAAGACACCAAGCTTTGATTTGAGAGAGAGAGAATCAGAGAAAAAAAATATATATATAGAGAGAAATAGAGATAGATAGATAGATAGGGAGAGAAAGAGAGAGAAAGAGATAGATAGATAGATAGATAAAGGGAGAGAGAGAGAGAGAGAGAGAGAGAGAGAGAGAGAGAGAGAGAGAGAGAGAATTGGTTGCTTTTCCTAAGAGGCCAATCGATCACAACATAGGAGACCTCTCGTTGACTGTTGTGTAGGTGTTGTGAACCACAAAAGTCCTCGTACTGGCATACATACATACACACATATATATACATGAACAGTTATATACATACAGACATACATGCAGAAATACATGCATGCATACTTCAAACAATCATATGCAAGTTTATACAAACATACGCACGTAAATATATTCGTACATTCATACATATATACATTCGTATATACATATACATAGTACGCACATACATACATACATACATACATACATACATACATACATACATACATACATACATACATATACATACATACATACATACATACATGCATGCATGCATACATACATACATGCATACACGCATACACACATACACATACATACGAAAACATATACACATACACATACATACGTACGTATATCAAAATCTACAGACGTACGTGCGCATATACATACGCAAAAGCATGTATAGATGTATACATACATACACACACATACATACATACATACATACATACATACATACATACATAGTGCATACACGCATACACACATATACGTGCACAAACATACACACATACACATACATACATACATAGCACTATATAAAGATCTACAGACGTACGTGCGCATAAACATACACACATTTATACATATACACATGCATGCATGCATACACACACATACATACATACACATACGTACATACACACATACATACATACATACATGCATACATGCATACATACATACATACATACATACATACATACATACATACATACATACATACATACACACACATATATATATACATACACACATGCATGCATGCATACACACATACATACATGCACATACGTACATACACACATACATACATACATACATACATACATACATACATACATACATACATACATACATACATACATACAATCAATTGAACCGACACTAACCTCTTCTTCAGACATTCTCTTCAGCATATCATTTACTGCATATTGGAAGACTGCAAGGCAATACCAATCAACATCAGCAGAATTTTAATTCGGAACTGAGATGAACGAAATTAGATGCCGCAATGCATTGCAGCCGACACCCTACAATCTCGGCCGTACTCTCCACCTTCCATAGTGTAATACGATCAGTATTACACTTTTAGAAAGTTATTTCGAACTGCAGTAACCGACCAATACAATAATTGTCGCTGCGGTAATTGTATCAACAGGTCAATATACTAAAATAAATGTTACATATTTCAATATCACTTTACAAAAGTTATAAATCATGCAGAATATATGAAATTGCATTATAAGTGACATTTAACTGGTTACATACACACACACATGAATGCATATGTGTATATATGTATATGTACATAACAATATATATATATATATATATATATATATATATATATACGAGCAAAACGCCCCCCGTCCAATGGACGGTGCTCAGTTATCAAACATTTAAACCAAATTTTCAAAAAACAACTTGTCCGACCGTCCCATAGGCCTTCCCTTTGAGAAACACTGATTTAACCTAAATTTAAGACACCAGCAAAAGAAGAAATAAAGATAGACTTTTTTCTATTCCAAAGAAAAGCGATTTTATTCACACAAATATGCAACTTAAGAGTTTCAAGTACCAGTAATGATAAGGCTGCTGACTGGGAGAAATAATGAGATTGAGCATCTTTTCGAGAACACCTAGCTTTTTAAGGGCAACCCAAAGAGCATCCCTAGATACAGTGTCGAAAGCTTTAGTTAGATCTACAAAAGTGACAAAAAGGTTTCCGTTGTGCTCACGAGCCTCTTCCTGCAATTGCATTAGGCTGAAAATGATATCCATTGTGCCTCTACCGGCCCGAAAGTCACACTGAAATTCAGGCAACACTAGGCTGGCTAGGGCATCGTTGAATCTGTTTAAGATAACCCTTCCAAGGATCTTCCCGGCAACACACAAAAGGGAGATACCTCTATGGTTGTCACGTTCACATTTATTGCCTTTGTGCTTATAAAGATGGACAATAAAAACGTCTTTAAACTCCTGTGGGACTGATCCTGATTCCCAGATTAAGGAGAAGAGTCCACATAATTTTTTCAGCAGAAGATTGCTACCACATCTCGGTTGGTATGCTATCGTCCCCAGATGATTTTCCATTCGTGAGCTGTTTTATGGTTTTTTAAAAAATCTCAGCATTTGATGGAGTAACTGACAGTTTTTCAAGGACAGGCCTCTGTGGTAGGTTGTTGATCAATTCTTCATCAACAATTAAGTTCATGCTCAGAACATTTGAAAATTGCTGTGCTTAGCTTTTCGTGATCTCCTTTTTATGTCAGATTACCCTCAGTTGAAAGTATGGAAATTGGGCTACCAGACACAGGTGCAAAAACGCCCTTTAAATTCTGATAGAATGACTTGGAGTCACATCTGTCCGCAGCATCCTGCAACTCTTGTGCCTTCTTTTGCCACCATGTTTGTCTCATTTGGTTCAGCTGAGGTTGGCATATATTTCTGGCCTTTTAAAATTCGTTGCGTTTTGTGGCATTATTTTAATTTCACATCCATTGACAGAGACGCTTGTGTATATTGTCCAAAAGAGGAGAGATGATTAGATCATTTGAGTTGAACCAATCTTGGTGCTTCCTTTTAACATACCCGAGTGTTTCACAAGATGGCTCAAATGCAGCATTTTAAAAAGCAGACCACGCTGGTTCAATATCTGTATTGTCTGAGATTCCAGCAAGTTTGTTGTCACAGGTTGCTTGAAATGAGGTTAAATTGTCATTGTTCCCCAGCTTTATCATATTCACTTTTCGAATTGGTTGAGTGCAATTGTTATGACTAGGGCTACGGATAGTAATATATATATATACTAGCAGTATTGCCCGGCTCAACGGGGATTTCAGGGGAGAGTTTCAGGGAGTCGCTGGCGATGTATCGTGATGATCAAAAATCCGGCCTGCTAAAATTTGGTTAAAGTGATTCAAACTGCAGACTCAACGCAAAATGGTCACATTTAATTCAAAGCGTTAAAAATATTATGAAAACAATTGGTATGTGTTCACAAAGTCCAAACGATTAATACGAAAAAACCCTCCAGGCTACATCCCGAAAATTCATTTCTTCGCCGAATTTCTACAATGTTTACGGCGATTCGTTTTTATATCTTGATTTTTATTTTTCATGCAATTTACGCATGCTTGCACGCGTGGTGAACACAGTTCACGTCAAACAGCTGACTGAGTAAAGTTCACTATTCAATGCATGGGATAAGGCCTAAACAAACACATTATCGATTTTTGGACTTGCGAGATGAATTTCGGAACAGAAATAGCGCAGTTCAATTTTCATTCGCCTAAACTTTAAGTGACCCATATTTGGTGGCTCTACGATTTGTTGGCTAGGAGGAGATGTGCCAGGAAGTTAAACACACAGACACACACACACACAGATACACACACAGACACACACACAGATACACACACAGACACACAAGTTGAGTTATATATATATATATATATATATATATATAAAATAGTAACAAGTGAAAAAACTACAGAAGGCTTGTTTTTAAAAGGTTAAAAAATATATATTTGAGTCAATATGTCTGAAGAATGTTATAAATTTTTTTCTTACAATGACATAGTTTAGAAGAAATTACCGGTTTCGCGTTCAGCTTTTCAAATTTCTTACAAGAAATTTGAAAAGCTGAACGCGAAACCGGTCATTTCTTCTAAACTATGTCATTGTAAGAAAAAAATTTATAACATTCTTCAGACATATTGACTCAAATATATATTTTTTAACCTTTTAAAAACAAGCCTTCTGTAGTTTTTTCACTTTTTATTATTTTCTATATATTCAACCACGTGCTTTCACAAAACAACTTTCTCATCTATATATTATATATATATATATATATATATATT
>NW_021832229.1:0-40000 GCF_006345805.1 Octopus sinensis | reverse complement strand
ATACATACATACATACATACATACATACATACATACATTATATTTACATGCATACATACTTACGTACATACATTTCATTCACACACACACACACACACACACACACACACACACATACACATATGCAATAACCATCACGATAAGATTCTGCTAATATCTTAGTATAACCACCTCCATCAAGAAAGCATTCGCTGGAGCCTCTGCATGGTCGCACAACGAAAATAGCTACAAAATAACATTCAAATCATATTCTACCGTTGCAAAAGGGGAGAAAGCATTAAATAATGCGTCTACACACTAATGTCTGAATAAAGACGGTAAGTTCACAGCTGGGACATCTATTATAAGGTTTGCTAAGAACAAGCATGAAAACAAGCATAACCACAAGCATCATTATTATATTCGCTCCTACCAGTCACTTTCCCCTCTACAAAATCCCCACCACCAATAACCACAGGTGTTAAGAAGGCAAATCAAGTAAAATAACTTCAACTAAGGATTGAAACCCTATCGCAGTCTCGCTTTTGGCAAGTCTTCATTTGTTGCCCTACAACATTCTTCACATATCAACTGTAATATTGATACCATGAAGTTGGTTATGTGGGTGTGTTGATGGTTTGTTTAATACTCCACACGTCATCGAATACTTTTAGAGGCTTTGGTATTTACAGCAACGCTTTGTTGGATAAGAGCCTGATTTGTCGAAATGCAATGTGGAACGTATAAGATGCAATCGCGTGCCAAAATACAATTTGATTCATTTGCTCTGTTGCTTCGTAAATATTTTTGCAAGGTTAACTGGAAATTTATATCATAGTTTACATTCTTTGCAAATATGTGTTACATTTCCTGACGGTTAATAATATATAAAAGTAGCAGTCGGTGACTGTTAAAGACGTAGCAAGAGAGCAAAGTTCGTAGTTTTAAATCAGACCTGTGTGTTTCCAACTGGTATTGTTAAATACTGAAATGGTGAAGTCAAGCAAATCCAGTTACTAAAGCGGTATTGTAACTGGCAGTGGAACACCAACACTGCTTCGCCTCAGTTTATTTCTTAGCTTAACTGTTAATAAGGGTAAAACAAGTTGTTGAATGTCGGACTAAGTATTAATCAGTTCACACTTGCGTTAAAAATATCTTTTTTCTTAGGAAAGAGGAAAGAATGTGAGAATGGATATAGGAGAAAAGAAAAGAGAATATAATTATTGTGCAAGACACCTTAGGTGCATTTTTGGAGTTGAACTTTCTTAGGAAGAAAATTTTAAAAAAGTTTTGAGTTAGAAGATTTTAAAGAACCCATAGATATGCACAAAGGTAAGTGAACCGCTATTTTAGGGATAAGCTTTTTGAGATAACTTTTAGGAGAGGCAGTTAAAAATGTCCCACATCATTGTAATTTTAGGATATCATTACGACACATCTAATAAACTGACCTGCCAACTTTGTTATTCTTGACTGAAGGAGACAGCTGTAACAGTACTTTGAATTCTGAGACCCCCTTCGGTCACGACACTGACCATGGGATTGTACCTAGAAAGTAACCCTCCCAGGCGCAATTCCGGGCAAGGTTGTTTTTATAGACGACCAGCAGTCGTCCATGCATACTGGCCTCCCCTCTTCACGCCACCAGCGTTATCCAAGGGAAAAACATGGGCCGATACAGCTTGGCACCTGTGACGTCGCAACTCATTTCTACAGCTGAGTGAACTAGAACAACGTGAAATAAGGTGTCTTGTTCAAGAACACAACACGCAGCCCGGTCCGGGATTCGCGCTCACAACCTCACGATCGTAAGCTTGACGCTCTAACCACTGAGCCATGCGCCTTCACAACTTTGAATACACACTACTAAATACTGTTTGTCACAACTGACTAGTTTGCAGTTTCGCTTTGCAATAAAATTCGCTTTGCAATAAAATGTTGTGTTGAACTGGGCGAATATATTAAAGAAATTTATGAAGTGCGCCAAACTCCTTATGAATTAACTTATTCACTGGCACATGTAGTTCAGAGACGGTAGAGAGGATGTAAGAGACTATGAGTTGTGTGGAAGAGAGAGGGACGTCAAAACATAGTGCTGGTTGAGAAAATTCGCAGTTTTCTGGTTGAAGATCATTGAGTATCTCTTAAAACACAATAAGCATACAGTCGAATTGGTGTGGCAATTGAACACAGAATTATTCTTGAAAATCTAAATATGCGTAAAATTCGTGCAAAGTTTGTTGACAGGGGGTTCAGTGACGAGCATACTTATTTCTCTACTGCCCAAAGGGGCTACACACAGAGGGGACAAACAAGGACAGACGAACGGATTAAGTCGATTATATCGACCCAAGTGCGTAACTGGTACTTATTTAATCGACCCAGAAAGGATGAAAGGCAAAGTCGACCTCGGCGGAATTTGAACTCAGAACGTAACGGCAGACGAAGTAAGCATTTCGCCCGGCGTGCTAACGTTTCTTATTTCTTTAAAGGCCACAAGGGGCTAAACATAGAGGGGACAAACAAGGACAGATAAAGGGATTAAGTCGATTACATCGATCCCAGTGCGTAACTGGTACTTAATTTATCGACCCCGAAAGGATGAAAGGCAAAGTCGACCTCGGCAGAATTTGAACTCAGAACGTAACGGCAGACGAAATACCTATTTCTTTACTACCCACAAGGGGCTAAACACAGAGAGAACAAACAAGGACAGGCAAACGGATTAAATCGATTATTTCAACCCCAGTGCGTAACTGGTACTTATTTAATCGACCCCGAAAGGATGAAAGTCAAAGTCCACTTCGGCGGAATTTGAACTCAGAACGTAGCGACAGACGAAATAAGCATTTCGCCCGGCGTGCTAACGTTTCTGCCAGCTCACCGAACAGGTGAACAGCTACTTCAAAGAGATGCGCATCGAAGCTGACCCTTACCTCCCCCCTCCACTGCAGTCCAGACCAAGCTCCCTGTGACATTTGGTTTTTCCCCAAGCCGAAGAAGAATCTCAGGGGCAGTCGTTTTGAAAACATTGAAAAGATGAAGGAGGCTGTGATAAGGGTCCTGAACTCTTCACTTTGGAGGACTTCAATGGGGCTTTCACGAAGGGGCTGGAGCGTTACAACAAAACAAGTATATTGAAGTCAGAGGATGCTAATTTGAAGGCAATTAAAGTTTTGTACTTCTTTGAAATTAAATAGATGTTTCTTCTGGAAAAATCTTAAGACTTCTGGAATGCATTTTGTAAATGTTAGGACTATGGAATCATCACTATGCGACTGATAGAGCACAAGTGGTCGACATTTCAGCTTGTAATCAGACACAGTATTGACTGGGCCAACTGAGCTCATAGTACTAATCTTGACTACTAATCTTAATTTTTGTGTTGTTGCCATTAATATTCTAGATCGATTCATCAATTCTGTTCCGTTTTCAGATGTTTTGTATTATTTAGTTGAAGTAAATTAATATTTCTTCCTAATTTTGGCACAAGGCCAGCAGTTTTGAGAGGAGGGTGTGAATCGATTACATCGACCTTGAACTTGACTGACACTTTATTTAATCGACCCCTAAAGGATGAAGGAAAATGGTGACTTCAGCGAGATATGAGCTTAGAACGTAAAGAGCACGAAAAAATTACGCTAAGCATGTTGCCCGACACACTAACGATTCTGCCATATCGTCATCTTGATTAACATTGATTTCAAATTTTGGCAGAAGGCCAGCAATTACTGGGAGATGGGTAAGTCAATTACAACGATCCCAATGTTCAACTGATACTTATTTTATCGACCCCAAAAGGATGAAAGGCAAAGTTGACCTCGGCGGAATTTGAATCAGAACGTAAAGACGGCCGAAATGCCATTAAGCATTTTGCCTGGCGTGCCAATGATTCTACCAGCTCGCCGCCTTCGCCTTGATTAATATTTATTAATATTAATCAAGGCGAAGACGGCGAGCTAGAAGAATCGTTAGCGCAGTGGCATTTCGTCCGACTTTACCTCCTGAGTTCAAATTTCACCGAGGTCGACTTTGCCTTTCATTCCTTTCGGGGTCGATAAAATAAGTACTAGTAGAGCACTGGGGTCGATGCAATCGACCTACACCCTCCCCTGAAGTTGCTGGCAATCTGCCAAAATTTGAAACCAATATTAATAGATATTAAGAAAGTTCGTGAAATGTTGACGGAATTGATGGAGTAGAGAGTCTAACTTACGACTTTCGGATACTGTCCACTTCATGTAGTCAGCCAAGCAAACAACTTTTCTTGTACCCTCTTCATCAATTAAATATCTTTAGCATGCCATGAAAACTCCCAACAAAAATGCTCAGCAATTTATCTATAGTCTGAAAGGGATAGAAACCTGAAGCAACGACATTGATATCGTATAATTTCCTCATAATTATATAGCAGGAAAACAATTTATAGAACAGACATATATTTTATACAGCATAACACGAAAATAATGTATAGAATCTACATATATTTTCGATAACACGAAGGCAGTATATATATATATATATATATATAGTACATATGCTTTATAATACGAAAACAAATGTATAACGTAAATATCATTTAAAGGAAAACAAGGCAATAGAATATATACGAACTGACATTCCCTATCTCCGAAAATATTTCACCGCATATGCTCATGAAGGAACGATGCAAATGTAAAGGAAAAATCACTCGTTCCGCATTGTGGCCTGAATTTCTTCGTGGCGTTACTATAGTCCGTGTATGGATGCTCCTATTGTCTAGAAGCACTTCTTGTCTGGATGCTCTTATTGTCTGGATGCTATTATTGTCTGGAGGCTATTATTGTCTGCATGCACCTGTTAATTAGATGCTCTTATTGTTTAGAAGCTCTTATTGTATGGCTGTACCTATTGTCTGCATGCACTTATTGTCTGGATACTATTATTGTCTAGATACTCCTATTGTCTGGATGCTCTTATTGTGTGGATGCTCTTATTGTCTGAAAGTTCCTATTGTCTGGATGCTCTTATTGTGTGGATGCTCTTACTGACTGGACGCTCTTATTGTATGTCTGCTCCTATTGTCCGGATGCTCCTATAGTCTGGATGCTCCTATTGTCTGCATACTGTTTTTGACTAGTTGCTCTTATTGTCTGGTTGCTCTTATTGTCTGGATGCTCTAATTGTCTGGATGCACTTATTTCCAGGATCCACTTATAGTATGGATGCTCCTATTGTCTGCATGCTCTTATTGTCTGGATGCATTTATTGTCTGAAAACATTTATTGTCTGGATACTTTTATTGTATGGATACTCTTATTATCTGGATATACTTATAATCTAGATGCTCTTATTGTGTGGATGCTCCTATTCTCTGCATGCTGCTATTGTCTGGATGCTCTAATTGTGTAGATGCTCTTATTTCTGGATGCTGATATTGTCTGGATGCTCTTATTGTCTGGATGCTCTTATTGTCTGAATGCTCTTATTGTCTGAATGCGTTTATTGTCTGTATGCTCTTATTGTCTGTATGCTCTTATTGTCTGGATGCTCTTATTGTCTGGATGCTCATATTGTCAATGATCTTATTGTCTGTATGCTCTTATTGTCTGTATGCTCTTATTGTCTGGACGGTCTTATTGTCTGTATGCTCTTATTGTCTGGATGCTCTTATTGTCTGGATGCTCTTATTGTCTGTATTCTCTTATTGTCTGTATGCTCTTATTGTCTGAATGCTCTTATTGTCTGGACGGTCTTATTGTCTGGATGGTCTTATTGTCTGTATGCTCTTATTGTCTGCACGCTTTTATTGTCTGTATGCTCTGATTGTCTGGATGCTTTTATTGTCTGGATGCTCTTATTGTCTGAATGCACTTATTGTCTGGATGCACTTATTGTGTGGATGCTCTTATTGTGTGGATGCACTTATTGTGTGGATGCTCTTATTGTCTGGATGCTCTTATTGTCTGGATGCTCTAATTGTCTGAATGCACTTATTGTCTGGATGCTCTTATTGTCTGGATGCTCTTATTCTATGGATGATCTTATTGTCTGATTGCAATTATTGTCTGGATGCTCTTATTGTCTGTATGCACTTATTGTCTGTATGCTCTGATTGTCTGGATGCTTTTATTGTCTGGATGCTCTTATTGTCTAGATGCTCTTACTGTCTGGATGCTCTATTTCTCTGGATGGTCTTATTGTCTGGATGGTCTTATTGTCTGGATGGTCTTATTGTCTGGATGCTCTTATTGCCTGAATGCACTTCTTGTCTATATGCTCTTATTGTCTGTATGCTCTCATTGTCTGAATGCACTTATTGTCTGGATGCTGTTATTGTGTGGATGCTCATATTGTCTGGATGCTCTTATTGTCTGAATGCACTTATTGTCTGGATGCACTTATTGTGTGGATGCTCTTATTGTGTGGATGCACTTATTGTGTGGATGCTCTTATTGTCTGGATGCTCTTATTGTCTGGATGCTCTAATTGTCTGAATGCACTTATTGTCTGGATGCTCTTATTGTCTGGATGCTCTTATTCTATGGATGATCTTATTGTCTGATTGCAATTATTGTCTGGATGCTCTTATTGTCTGTATGCACTTATTGTCTGTATGCTCTGATTGTCTGGATGCTTTTATTGTCTGGATGCTCTTATTGTCTAGATGCTCTTACTGTCTGGATGCTCTATTTCTCTGGATGGTCTTATTGTCTGGATGGTCTTATTGTCTGGATGGTCTTATTGTCTGGATGCTCTTATTGCCTGAATGCACTTCTTGTCTATATGCTCTTATTGTCTGTATGCTCTCATTGTCTGAATGCACTTATTGTCTGGATGCTGTTATTGTGTGGATGCTCATATTGTCTGGATGCTCTTATTGTCTGAATGCACTTATTGTCTGGATGCACTTATTGTGTGGATGCTCTTATTGTGTGGATGCACTTATTGTGTGGATGCTCTTATTGTGGATGCTCTTATTGTCTGGATGCTCTAATTGTCTGAATGCACTATTGTCTGGATGCTCTTATTGTCTGGATGCTCTTATTCTATGGATGATCTTATTGTCTGATTGCAATTATTGTCTGGATGCTTATTGTCTGTATGCACTTATTGTCTGTATGCTCTGATTGTCTGGATGCTTTTATTGTCTGGATGCTCTTATTGTCTAGATGCTCTAACTGTCTGGATGCTCTATTTCTCTGGATGGTCTTATTGTCTGGATGGTCTTATTGTCTGGATGGTCTTATTGTCTGGATGCTCATATTGCCTGAATGCACTTCTTGTCTATATGCTCTTATTGTCTGTATGCTCTCATTGTCTGAATGAACTTATTGTCTGGATGCTGTTATTGTGTGGATGCTCATATTGTCTGGATGCTCTTATTGTCTGAATGCACGCATTATCTGGATGCTCTTATTGTCTGAATGCGCATATTGTCTGTATGCTCTTATTGCCTGTAAGCTCTTATTGCCTGGATGCTCTTATTGTCTGGATGGTCCAATTGTCTGGAAGCTCTCATTGTCTGGATGGTCTTATTGTCTGAATGCACTGATTGTCTGTATGCTCTTATTGCCTGGATGCTCTTATTGTCTGGATGCTCTTATTGTCTGGATGCTCCTATTGTCTGGATGGTCTTATTGTCTTGATGCTCTTATTGTCTGGATGCACTTATTGTCTGGATGCTCTTATTGTCTGGATGCTCTTATTGTCTGTATGCTCTTATTGTCTGGATGCTCTTATTGTCTGTATGCTCTTATTGTCTGGATGCTCTTATTGTCTGGATGCTCTTATTGTCTGGATGCTCCTATTGTCTGGATGGTCTTATTGTCTAGATGCTCTTATTGTCTGGATGCTCTTATTGTCTGTATGCACTTACTGTCTGTATGCTCTTATTCCCTGGGTGCTCTTATTGTCTGGATGCTCTTATTGTCTGGATGCTCCTATTGTCTGAATGCACTTATTGTCTGAATGCTGTTATTGTCTGTATAAGCTCTTATTATCTGTATGCTCTTATTGTCTGAATGCACTTATTGTCTGAAAGCTCTTATTGTCTGGATGGTCTTATTGTCTGGATGGTCTTATTGTCTGAATGCACTTATTGTCAGAAAGCTCTTATTGTCTGGATGGTCTTATTGTCTTGATGTTCTTATTGTCTGAATGCACTTATTGTCTGAAAGCACTTATTGTCTGGATGGTCTTATTGTCTGGATGGTCTTATTGTCTGAATGCACTTATTGTCTGGATGCTCTTATTGTCTGAATGCACTTATTGTCTGGATGCTCTTATTGTCTGGATGCAC
The DNA here is from genome assembly GCF_006345805.1 of Octopus sinensis. Classification (NCBI taxonomy): domain Eukaryota; kingdom Metazoa; phylum Mollusca; class Cephalopoda; order Octopoda; family Octopodidae; genus Octopus; species Octopus sinensis. Next base: position 31,737 of record NW_021832229.1, on the reverse strand, counting down.
TTATTGTGTGGATGCTCTTATTGTGTGGATGCTCTGATTGTCTGGATGCTCTTATTGTCTGGATGCTCTTATTGTCTGGATGCTCATATTGTCTGGATGCTTTCATTGTCTGGATGCTCTTATTGTCTGGATGCTCTTATTCTATGGATGATCTTATTGTCTGATCGCAATTATTGTCTGCATGCTCTTATTGCCTGTATGCTCTTATTGCATGGATGCTCTTATTGTCTGGATGGTCTTATTGTCTGGATGGTCTTATTGTCTGTATTCTCTTATTGCCTGGATGCTCTTATTGTCTGGATGGTCTCATTGTCTGGAAGCTCTCATTGTCTGGATGGTCTTATTGGCTGGATGGTCTTATTGTCTGAATGCACTTATTGTCTGGATGCTCTTATTGTCTGAGTGCACTCATTGTCTGGATGCACTTATTGTCTGGATGCTCTTATTGTCTGTATGCTCTTATTGTCTGTATGCTCTTATTGCCTGGATGCTCTTATTGTCTGGATGCTCTTATTGTCTGGATGGTCTTATTGTCTGAATGCACTTATTGTCTGGATGCTCTTATTGTCTGAATGCACTTATTGTCTGGATGCTCTTATTGTCTGGATGCTGTTACTGTCTGGATGCTCTTATTGTCTGGATACTCTTATTGTCTGGATGCTCCTATTGTCTGGATGGTCTTAGTGTCTTGATGCTCTTATTGTCTGAATGCACTTATTGTCTGAATGCTCTTATTGTCTGCATGCTCTTATTGTCTGAATACTGTTATTGTCTGGATATGCCCTTATTGTCTGGATGCTCTTATTGTCTGAATGCACTTATTGTCTGAATGCTCTTATTGTCTGGATGGTCTTATTGTCTTGATGTTCTTATTGTGTGAATGCACTTATTGTCTGAAAGCTCTTATTGTCTGGATGGTCTTATTGTCTGAATGCTCTTATTGTCTGAATGCACTTATTGTCTGGATGCTCTTATTGTCTGGATGGTCTTATTGTCTAGATGCCCTTATTGTCTGAATGCGCTTATTGTCTGGAAGCTCTTATTGTCTATATGCTCTTATTGTCTGTATGTTCTTATTGTCTGTATGCTCTTATTGCCTGAATGCACTTAATGTCTGGATGCTCTTATCGTCTGAATGTACTTATTGTCTGGTTGCTCTTATTGTCTGAATGCACTTATTGTCTGGATGCTGTTATTGTCTGGATGCTCTTATTGTCTGGATGGTCTTATTGTCTGAATGCACTAATTCTCTGAATGCACTTATTGTCTGGATGCTGTTATTGTCTGAATGCACTTATTTTCTGAAAGTTGTTATTGTCTGCATGCCCTAATTGTCTGTATGCTCTTATTGTCTGAATGCACTTATGGTCTGGTTGCTCTTATAGTCTGAATGCTCTTTTCGTCTGGATGCTGTTATTGTCTGAATGCTCTTACTTTCTGTATGCTCTTATTGTCTGTATGCTCTTATTGTGTGAATGCACTTATTGTCTGGATGCTGTTATTGTCTGGATGCTCTTATGGTCTGTATGCTCTTATTGTCTGTATGCTCTTATTGTCTGGATGCTCTTATTGTCTGTATGCTCTTATTGTCTGAATGCACTTATTGTCTGAATGCTGTTATTGTCTGGATGCTCTTATTTTCTGTATGCTTTTATTATCTGGATGCTGTTATTGTCTGGATGATGTTATTGTCTGGATGCTCATATTGTCTGAATGCGCTTATTGTCTGGATGCTCTTATTGCCTGTATGCTTTTATTGTCGGTATGCTCATATAGTCTGTAGGCTCTTATTGTCTGAATGCTCTCATATTCTGAATGCGCTTATTGTCTGGATGCTCTTAGTGTCTGGATGCTCTTATTGTCTGAATGCTCTTATTGTCTGAATGCGCTTATTGTCTGTATGCTCTTATTGTCTGTATGCTCTTATTGTCTGGATGCTCTTATTGTCTGGATGCTCATATTGTCTATGCACTTATTGTCTGTATGCTCTTATTGTGTGTATGCTCTTATTGTCTGGACGGGCTTATTGTCTGTATGCTCTTATTGTCTGGATGCTCTTACTGTCTGGATGCTCTTATTGTCTGTATGCTCTTATTGTCTGTATGCTCTTATTGTCTGAATGCTCTTATTGTCTGGACGGTCTTATTGTCTGGATGGTCTTATTGTCTGGATGGTCTTATTGTCAGGATGCTCTGATTGCCTGGATGCTGTTATTGTCTGGATGCTATTATTGTCTGAATGCACGTATTGTGTGGATGCACTTATTGTGTGGAAGCTCGTATTGTCTGGATGCTCTTATTGTCTGGATGCTCTTATTGTCTGGATGCTCTTATTGTCTGGATGCTTTTATTGTTTGGATACTCTTATTGTCTGGATGCTCTTATTCTATGGATGATTTATTGTCTGGATGCAATTATTGTCTGGATGCTCTTATTGTCTTTATGCTCTTATTATCTGTATCCTCATATTTACTGGATGCTCTTATTGTCTGGATGGTCTTATTGTGTTGATGCTCTTATTGTCGGAATGCTCTTATTGTCTGGATAATCTTATTGTCTGGATGCTCTTATTGTCTGGATGCTCTTATAGTGTGTATGCACTTATTGTCTGAATGCACTTATTGTCTGGATGCTGTTATTGTCCTGATGCTCTTATTGTCTGGATGCTCTTATTGTCTGGATGCTTTCATTGTCTGGATGCTCTTATTGTCTGAATGCACATATTATCTGGATGCTCTTATTGTCTGAATGTGCATATTGTCTGTATGCTCTTATTGCCTGTATGCTCTTATTGCCTCGATGCTCTTATTGTCTGGATGGTCTCATTGTCTTGAAGCTCTCATTGTCTGGATGGTCTTATTGTCTGGATGGTCTTATTGTCTAAATGCAGTTATTATCTGGATGCTCTTATTGTCTGAATGCACTTATTTTCTGGATGCACTTATTGTCTGGAGGCTCTTATTGTCTCGATGCTCTTATTTTCTGTATGCTCTTATTGACTGTATGCACTTATTGCCTGGATGCTCTTATTGTCTGGATGCTCTTATTGTCTGGATGGTCTTATTGTCTGAATGCACTTATTGTCTGGATGCTCTTATTGTCTGAATGCACTTATTGTCTGGATGCTCTTACTGTCTGGATGCTCTTATTGTCTGGATGCTCTTATTGTCTGGATGCTCCTATTGTCTGGACGGTCTTATTGTCTTGATGCTCTTATTGTCTGAATGCTCTTATTGTCTATATGCTCTTATTGTCTGTATGCTCTTATAGTCTGAATGCACTTATCGTCTGGATGCTGTTATTGTGTGGATGCTCATATTGTCTGGATGCTCTTATTGTCTGAATGCACATATTTTCTGTATGCTCTTATCGCCTGTATGCTCTTAGTGCCTGGATGCTCTTATTGTCTGGATGGACTTATTGTCTGTATGCTCTTATTGTCTGTATGCTCTTATTGCCTGGATGCTCTTATTGTCTGGATGGTCTCATTGTCTTGAAGCTCTCATTGTCTGGATGGTCTTATTGTCTGGATGCACTTATTGTCTGTATGCTCTTATTATCTGTATGCTCTTATTGTCTGCATGCTTTTATTGTCTGGATGCACTGATTGTCTGCATGCTTTTATTGTCTGTATGCTCTTATTGTCTGTATGCTCTTATTATCTGTATGCTCTTATTGTCTGCATGCTTTTATTGTCTGGATGCACTGATTGTCTGCATGCTTTTATTGTCTGTATGCTCTTATTGTCTGTATGCTCTTATTATCTGTATGCTCTTTTTGTCTGTATGCTCTTACTGTCTGGATGCTCTTATTGTCTGGGTGGTCTTATTGTCTGGATGCTCTTATTGTCTGGATGCTCTTATTATCTTTTTGCTCTTATTGTCTGCATGCTTTTATTGTCTGAATGCACTTATTGTCTGGATGCACTTATTGTCTGTATGCACTGTTTGTCTGCATGCTTTTATTGTCTGTATGCTCTTATTGTCTGTATGCTCTTATTATCTGTATGCGCTTATTGTCTGCATGCTTTTGTTGTGTGGATGCACTGATTGTCTGCATGCTTTTATTGTCTGTATGCTCTTATTGTCTGTATGCTCTTATTGTCTGTATGCTCTTATTGTCTGCATGCTTTTATTGTCTGGATGCACTTATTTTCTGTATGCACTTATTGTCTGTATGCTCTTATTGTCTGCATGCTTTTATTGTCTCGATGCACTTATTGTCTGTATGCTCTTATTGTCTGTATGCTCTTATTGTCTGCATGCTTTTATTGTCTCGATGCACTTATTGCCTGTATGCTCTTATTGTCTCTATGCTCTTATTGTCTGCATGCTTTTATTGTCTGGATGCACTTATTGTCTGTATGCACTTATTATCTGTATGCGCTTATTGTCTGCATGCTTTATTGTCTGTATGCTCTTATTGTCTGTATGCTCTTTTTGTCTGTATGCTCTTATTATCTGTATGCTCTTATTGTCTGCATGCTTTTATTGTCTGCATGCTTTTATTGTCTGTATGCTCTTATTGTCTGTATGCTCTTATTATCTGTATGCTCTTATTGTCTGCATGCTTTTATTGTCTGGATGCACTTATTGTCTGCATGCTTTTATTGTCTGGATGCACTGATTGTCTGCATGCTTTTATTGTCTGTATGCTCTTATTGTCTGTATGCTCTTATCGTCTGGATGCTCTTATTGTCTGTATGCTCTTATTGTCTGCATGCTTTTATTGTCTGTATGCTTTTTTGACTGTATGCTCTTATTGTCTGGATGCTCTTATTGTCTGTATGCTCTTATTGTCTGTATGCTCTTATTGTCTGCATGCTTTTATTGTCTGTATGCTCTTATTGTCTGTATGCTCTTATTGTCTGCACGCTTGTATTGTCTGTATGCTCTTATTGTCTGAATGCACTTATTGTCTGGATGCTCTTATTGTCTGGATGCGCTTATTGTCTGGATGCTCTAATTGTCTGTATGCTCTTATTGTCTGGATGCTCTTATTGTCTGTATGCGCTTATTGTCTGTATGCTCTTATTGTCTGCATGCTTTTATCGTCTGGATGCTCTTATTGTCTGTATGCTCTAATTGTCTGTATGCTCTTATTGTCTGTATGCTCTTATTGTTTGTGTGCTCTTATTGTCTGTATGCTCTTATTGTCTGTATGCTCTTATTGTCTGTATGCTCTTATTGTCTGGATGCTCTTATTGTCTGTATGCTCTTATTGTCTGGATGCTCCTATTGTCTGTATGCTCTTATTGTCTGTATGCTCTTATTGTCTGCATGCTTTTATTGTCTGGATGCTCTTATTGTCTGTATGGTCTTATTGTCTGCATGCTTTTATTGTCTGGATGCTCTTATTGTCTGTATGCTCTTATTGTCTGCATGCTTTTTTTGTCTGTATGCTCTTATTGTCTGTATGCTCTTATTGTCTGTATGCCCTTATTGTCTGTATGCTCTTATTGTCTGCATGCTTTTATTGTCTGTATGCACTTATTGTCTGTATGCTCTTATTGTCTGCACGCTTTTATTGTCTGTATGCTCTTATTGTCTGTATGCTCTTATTGTCTGGATGGTCTTATTTTCTGTATGCTCTTATAGTCTGGATGCTCTTATTGTCTGTATGCTCTTATTGTCTGTATGCTCTTATTGTCTGCATGCTTTTATTGTCTGGATGCTCTTATTGTCTGTATGGTCTTATTGTCTGCATGCTTTTATTGTCTGTATGCTCTTATTGTCTGGATGCTCTTATTGTCTGTATGCTCTTATTGTCTGCATGCTTTTATTGTCTGTATGCTCTTATTGTCTGTATGCTCTTATTGTCTGGATGCTCTTATTTTCTGTATGCTCTTTTTGTCTGTATGCTTTTATTGTCTGTATGCTCTTATTGTCTGTATGCTCTTATTGTCTGTATGCTTTTATTGTCTGGATGCTCTTACTGTCTGGATGCTCTTATTGTCTGTATGCTCTTATTGTCTGTATGCTCTTATTGTCTAAATGCTCTTATTGTCTGGACGGTCTTATTGTCTGGATGGTCTTATTGTCTGGATGGTCTTTTTGTCTAGATGCTCTGATTGTCTGGATGCATTTATTGTCTGGATGCTCTTATTGTCTGAATGCACTTATTGTCTGGATGCACTTATTGTGTGGATGCTCTTATTGTCTGGATGCTCTTATTGTCTGGATGCACTTATTATCTGGATGCACTTATTGTCTGGATGCACTTATTGTCTGCATCCTTTTATTGTCTGGAAGCTCTTATTGTCTGGATGCTTTTATTGTTTGGATGCTCTTATTGTCTGGATGCTCTTATTCTATGGATGATTTTATTGTCTCGATGCTCTTATTGTCTGGATGCACTTATTGTCTGGATGAACTTATTGTCTGTATGCACTGATTGTCTGGATGCAATTATTGTCTGGATGCACTTATGGTCTGTATGCTCTTATTGTCTGTATGCTCTTATTGTCTGAATGCACTTATTGTCTGAATGCACTTATTGTCTGAATACTCTTATTGTCTGAATGCACTTATCGTCTTGATGCTGTTATTGTCTGGATGGTCTTATTGTCTGGATGCTATTATTGACTGAATGCATTTATTGTCTTGATGCACTTATTGTCTGAATGCACTTATTGTCTCTATGCTCATATTGTATGTATGCTCTTATTGTCTGAATGCACTTATTGTCTGAATGCACTTATTGTCTGAATACTCTTATTGTCTGAATGCACTTGTGGTCTGGATGCACTTATTGTCTGTAGGCACTGATTGTCTGGATGCACTTATTGTCTGGATGCTCTTATTGTCTGAATGCGCCTATTGTCTGTATGCTCTTATTGACTGAATGCACTTATTGTCTGGATGGTGTTATTGTCTGTATGATCTTATTGTCTCGATGATCTTATTGTCTGTATGTACTTATTGTCTCGATGCTCTTATTGTCTGAATGCACTTATTGTCTTGATGCACTTATTGTCTGAAAGCACTAATTGTCTGGATGCTCTTATTGTCTGTATGCTCTTAATGTCTAAATGCACTTATTGTCTGGATGCTCTTATTGTCTGAATGCGCTTATTGTCTGGATGCTGTTATTGTCTGAATGCACTTATTGTTTGGATGTTCTTATTGTCTGGATGGCCTTATTGTCTGAATGCTCTTTTTTTCTGTATGATCTTATTGTCTCGATGATCTTATTGTCTGAATGCACTTAATGTCTCGATGCTCTTATTGTCTGAATGCACTTATTATCTGGATGCTCTTATTGTGTGGATGGTCTTATTGTCTAAATGCTCTTATTGTCTGTATGCTCTTATTGTCTATATGCTCTTATTGTCAGTATGCTCTTATTGTCTGTATGCTCTTATTGTCTGAATGCTCTTATTGTCTAAATGCTCTTAATGACTGGATGCTGTTATTGTCTTGATGCTCTTATTGTCTGGATGCTCTTTTCCTCTGAATAAACGTATTGATTGGATGGTCTTATTCTGTGAATTCTCTTATTGTCTGGATGCTCTTATTGTCTGGATGGTCTTATTGTCTGGATGCTCTTATTGTCTGGATGCTCTTATTGTCTGGATGCACTTATTGTCTGGATGCTCTTATTGTCTGAATGCACTTATTGTCTGGATGCTCTCATTGTGTGGATCGTCCTATTGTCTGTATGCTCTTATTGTCTGTATGCTCTTATTGTCTATGTGATCTTATTGTCTGGATGCTCTTATTGTTTGGATGCTCTTATTCTCTGAATGCACTTATTGTCTGGATGGTCTTATTGTGTGAATGCTTTTGTCTGGATGCTCTTATTGTCTGGATGCTCTATGTCTGAATGTCTTATTGTCTGTATGCTCTTATTTTCTGGATGCTCTTATTGTCTGGATGCTCTTATTGTCTAGATGCTCTTATTGTCTGAATGCTCTATTTTTCTGTATGCTCTTATTGTCTGGATGCTCTTATTTTCTGGATGCTCTTATTGTCTGGTACTCTTATTGTCTGAATGCATTTATTGTCTGTATGCTCTTATTGTCTGTATGCTCTTATTGTCTGGATGCTCTTATTGTCTGTATGCTCTTTTTGTCTGTATGCTTTTATTGTATGTATGTTCTTATTGTCTGAATGCACTTATTGTCTGAATGCACTTATTGTCTGAATACTCTTATTGTCTGAATGCACTTGTGGTCTGGATGCACTTATTGTCTGTAGGCACTGATTGTCTGGATGCACTTATTGTCTGGATGCTCTTATTGTCTGAATGCGCCTATTGTCTGTATGCTCTTATTGACTGAATGCACTTATTGTCTGGATGGTGTTATTGTCTGGATGCTCTCATTGACTGAATGTACTTATTGTCTTGATGCACTTATTGTCTGAAAGCACTTATTGTCTGGATGCTCATATTGTCTGTATGCTCTTATTGTCTGAATGCACTTATTGTCTGGATGCTCTTATTGTCTGAATGCGCTTATTGTCTGGATGCTGTTATTGTCTGAATGCACTTATTGTTTGGATGTTCTTATTGTCTGGATGGCCTTATTGTCTTAATGCTCTTTTTGTCTGTATGATCTTATTGTCTCGATGATCTTATTGTCTGTATGTACTTATTGTCTCGATGCTCTTATTGTCTGAATGCACTTATTATCTGGATGCTCTTATTGTGTGGATGGTCTTATTGTCTAAATGCTCTTATTGTCTGTATGCTCTTATTGTCTATATGCTCTTATTGTCTGTATGCTCTTATTGTCTGTATGCTCTTATTGTCTGAATGCTCTTATTGTCTAAATGCTCTTAATGACTGGATGCTGTTATTGTCTGGATGCTCTTATTGTCTGGATGCTCTTTTTCTCTGAATAAACGTATTGATTGGATGGTCTTATTCTGTGAATGCCCTTATTGTCTGGATGCTCTTATTGTCTGGTTGGTCTTATTGTCTGGATGCTCTTATTGTCTGGATGCTCTTATTGTCTGGATGCACTTATTGTCTGGATGCTCTTATTGTCTGAATGCACTTATTGTCTGGATGCTCTCATTGTCTGGATCGTCCTATTGTCTGTATGCTCTTATTGTCTGTATGCTCTTATTGTCTATGTGATCTTATTGTCTGGATGCTCTTATTGTCTGGATGCTCTTATTCTCTGAATGCACTTATTGTCTGCATGGTCTTATTGTGTGAATGCTCTTATTGTCTGGATGCTCTTATTGTCTGGATGCTGTTATTGTCTGGATGCTCTTATTGTCTGAATGCTCTTATTGTCTGTATGCTCTTATTTCCTGGATGCTCTTATTGTCTGGATGCTCTTATTGTCTAGATGCTCTTATTGTCTGAATGGTCTTATTTTTCTGTATGCTCTTATTGTCTGGATGCTCTTATTTTCTGGATGCTCTTATTGTCTGGTACTCTTATTGTCTGAATGCATTTATTGTCTGTATGCTCTTATTGTCTGTATGCTCTTATTGTCTGGATGCTCTTATTGTCTGTATGCTCTTTTTGTCTGTATGCTTTTATTGTCTGTATGCTCTTATTGTCGGTATGCTCTTATTGTCTGTATGCTTTTATTGTCTGGATGCTCTTACTGTCTGGATGCTCTTATTGTCTGTATGCTCTTATTGTCTGTATGCTCTTATTGTCTAAATGCTCTTATTGTGTGGACGGTCTTATTGTCTGGATGGTCTTATTGTCTGGATGGTCTTTTTGTCTAGATGCTCTGATTGTCTGGATGCATTTATTGTCTGGATGCTCTTATTGTCTGAATGCACTTATTGTCTGGATGCACTTATTGTGTGGATGCTCTTATCGTCTGGATGCTCTTATTGTCTGGATGCACTTATTATCTGGATGCACTTATTGTCTGGATGCACTTATTGTCTGTATCCTTTTATTGTCTGGAAGCTCTTATTGTCTGGATGCTTTTATTGTCTGGATGCTCTTATTGTCTGGATGCTCTTATTCTATGGATGATTTTATTGTCTGGATGCTCTTATTGTCTGGATGCACTTATTGTCTGGATGCACTTATTGTCTGTATGCACTGATTGTCTGGATGCACTTTTTGTCTGGATGCACTTATGATCTGTATGCTCTTATTGTCTGGATGCTCTTATTGTCTGAATGCGCCTATTGTCTGTATGCTCTTATTGACTGAATGCACTTATTGTCTGGATGGTGTTATTGTCTGGATGCTCTTATTGACTGAATGTACTTATTGTCTTGATGCACTTATTGTCTGAAAGCACTTATTGTCTGGATGCTCTTATTGTCTGTATGCTCTTATTGTCTGAATGCACTTATTGTCTGGATGCTCTTATTGTCTGAATGCGCTTATTGTCTGGATGCTGTTATTGTCTGAATGCACTTATTGTTTGGATGTTCTTATTGTCTGGATGGCCTTATTGTCTCAATGCTCTTTTTGTCTGTATGATCTTATTGTCTCGATGATCTTATTGTCTGAATGTACTTATTGTCTCGATGCTCTTATTGTCTGAATGCACTTATTATCTGGATGCTCTTATTGTGTGGATGGTCTTATTGTCTAAATGCTCTTATTGTCTGTATGCTCTTATTGTCTATATGCTCTTATTGTCTGTATGCTCTTATTGTCTGTATGCTCTTATTGTCTGAATGCTCTTATTGTCTAAATGCTCTTAATGACTGGATGCTGTTATTGTCTGGATGCTCTTATTGTCTGGATGCTCTTTTTCTCTGAATAAACGTATTGATTGGATGGTCTTATTCTGTGAATGCTCTTATTGTCTGGATGCTCTTATTGTCTGGATGGTCTTATTGTCTGGATGCTCTTATTGTCTGGATGCTCTTATTGTCTGGATGCACTTATTGTCTGGATGCTCTTATTGTCTGGATGCCTCCTTGTCTTGATCGTCCTATTGTCTGTATGCTCTTATTTTCTGTATGCTCTTATTGTCTATGTGATCTTATTGTCTGATGCTCTTATTGTCTGGATGCTCTTATTCTCTGAATGCACTTATTGTCTGCATGGTCTTATTGTCTGAATGCTCTTATTGTCTGGATGCTCTTATTGTCTGATGCTCTTATTGTCTGGATTTTCTTTTTGTCTGGATGCTCTTATTGTCTGAATGCTCTTATTGTCTGTATGCTCTTATTTCTCCTTGATGCTCTTATTGTCTGGATGCTCTTATTGTCTGGATGCTCTTATTGTCTGTAATGCTCTTATTGTCTGGATGCTCTTATTGTCTGTATGCTCTTATTGTCTGGATGCTTTTTTTTTTTTTGTCTGTATGCCTTATTGTCTCTTATGTCTGATGCTCTTATTGTCTGTATGCTTTTATTGTCTGGATGCTCTTACTGTCTGATGCTCTTATTGTCTGTATGCTCTTATTGTCTGTATGCTCTTATTGTCTAAATGCTCTTATTGTCTGACGGTCTTATTGTCTGGATGGTCTTATTGTCTGGATGGTCTTTTTGTCTAGATGCTCTGATTGTCTGGATGCATTTATTGTCTGGATGCTCTTATTGTCTGAATGCACTTATTGTCTGGATGCACTTATTGTGTGGATGCTCTTATCGTCTGGATGCTCTTATTGTCTGGATGCACTTATTATCTGGATGCACTTATTGTCTGGATGCACTTATTGTCTGTATCCTTTTATTGTCTGGAAGCTCTTATTGTCTGGATGCTTTTATTGTCTGGATGCTCTTATTGTCTGGATGCTCTTATTCTATGGATGATTTTATTGTCTGGATGCTCTTATTGTCTGGATGCACTTATTGTCTGGATGCACTTATTGTCTGTATGCACTGATTGTCTGGATGCACTTTTTGTCTGGATGCACTTATGATCTGTATGCTCTTATTGTCTGTATGCTCTTATTGTCTGAATGCACTTATTGTCTGAATGCACTTATTGTCTGAATACTCTTATTGTCTGAATGCACTTATCGTCTGGATGCTGTTATTGTCTGGATGGTCTTATTGTCGGGATGCTATTATTGACTGAATGCATTTATTGTCTTGATGCACTTATTGTCTGAATGCACTTATTTTCTGTATGCTCTTATTGTCTGTATGCTCTTATTGTCTGAATGCACTTATTGTCTGAATGCACTTATTGTCTGAATACTCTTATTGTCTGAATGCACTTGTGGTCTGGATGCACTTATTGTCTGTAGGCACTGATTGTCTGGATGCACTTATTGTCTGGATGCTCTTATTGTCTGAATGCGCCTATTGTCTGTATGCTCTTATTGACTGAATGCACTTATTGTCTGGATGGTGTTATTGTCTGGATGCTCTCATTGACTGAATGTACTTATTGTCTTGATGCACTTATTGTCTGAAAGCACTTATTGTCTGGATGCTCTTATTGTCTGTATGCTCTTATTGTCTGAATGCACTTATTGTCTGGATGCTCTTATTGTCTGAATGCGCTTATTGTCTGGATGCTGTTATTGTCTGAATGCACTTATTGTTTGGATGTTCTTATTGTCTGGATGGCCTTATTGTCTGAATGCTCTTTTTGTCTGTATGATCTTATTGTGTCGATGATCTTATTGTCTGAATGCACTTATTGTCTCGATGCTCTTATTGTCTGAATGCACTTATTATCTGGATGCTCTTATTGTGTGGATGGTCTTATTGTCTAAATGCTCTTATTGTCTGTATGCTCTTATTGTCTATATGCTCTTATTGTCTGTATGCTCTTATTGTCTGTATGCTCTTATTGTCTGAATGCTCTTATTGTCTAAATGCTCTTAATGACTGGATGCTGTTATTGTCTGGATGCTCTTATTGTCTGGATGCTCTTTTTCTCTGAATAAACGTATTGATTGGATGGTCTTATTCTGTGAATGCTCTTATTGTCTGGATGCTCTTATTGTCTGGATGGTCTTATTGTCTGGATGCTCTTATTGTCTGGATGCTCTTATTGTCTGGATGCACTTATTGTCTGGATGCTCTTATTGTCTGAATGCACTTATTGTCTGGATGCTCTCATTGTCTGGATCGTCCTATTGTCTGTATGCTCTTATTGTCTGTATGCTCTTATTGTCTATGTGATCTTATTGTCTGGATGCTCTTATTGTCTGGATGCTCTTATTCTCTGAATGCACTTATTGTCTGGATGGTCTTATTGTGTGAATGCTCTTATTGTCTGGATGCTCTTATTGTCTGGATGCTCTTATTGTCTGGATGCTCTTATTGTCTGAATGCTCTTATTGTCTGTATGCTCTTATTTTCTGGATGCTCTTATTGTCTGGATGCTCTTATTGTCTAGATGCTCTTATTGTCTGAATGCTCTTATTTTTCTGTATGCTCTTATTGTCTGGATGCTCTTATTTTCTGGATGCTCTTATTGTCTGGTACTCTTATTGTCTGAATGCATTTATTGTCTGTATGCTCTTATTGTCTGTATGCTCTTATTGTCTGGATGCTCTTATTGTCTGTATGCTCTTTTTGTCTGTATGCTTTTATTGTCTGTATGCTCTTATTGTCTGTATGCTCTTATTGTCTGTATGCTTTTATTGTCTGGATGCTCTTACTGTCTGGATGCTCTTATTGTCTGTATGCTCTTATTGTCTGTATGCTCTTATTGTCTAAATGCTCTTATTGTCTGGACGGTCTTATTGTCTGGATGGTCTTATTGTCTGGATGGTCTTATTGTCTAGATGCTCTGATTGTCTGGATGCATTTATTGTCTGGATGCTCTTATTGTCTGAATGCACTTATTGTCTGGATGCACTTATTGTCTGGATGCTCTTATTGTCTGGATGCTCTTATTGTCTGGATGCACTTATTGTCTGGATGCACTTATTGTCTGGATGCACTTATTGTCTGTATGCTCTTATTGTCTGGATGCTCTTATTGTCTGGATGCTCTTATTGTCTGGATGCTCTTATTGTCTGGATGCTCTTATTGTCTGGATGCTCTTATTGTCTGGATGCTCTTATTGTCTGATGCTCTTATTGTCTGATGCACTTATTGTCTGTGTCTTATGCACTTATTGTCTGGATGCACTTATTGTCTGTATGCTCTTATTGTCTGTATGCTCTTATTGTCTGAATGCACTTATTGTCTGAATGCTCTTATTGTCTGAATGCTCTTATTGTCTGATGCTCTTATTGTCTGGATCTCTTATTGTCTGGATGTCTTATTGTCTGGATGCTCTTATTGTCTGATGTACTTATTGTCTTGATGCACTTATTGTCTGAATGCTCTTATTGTCTGGATGCTCTTATTGTCTGTATGCTCTTATTGTCTGAATGCACTTATTGTCTGGATGCTCTTATTGTCTGAATGCTCTTATTGTCTGGATGCTCTTATTGTCTGAATGCACTTATTGTCTGATGCTCTTATTGTCTGGATGCTCTTATTGTCTGAATGCTCTTATTGTCTGTATGCTCTTATTGTCTGGATGCTCTTATTGTCTGAATGCACTTATTGTCTGGATGCTCTTATTGTCTGAATGCTCTTATTGTCTGGATGCTCTTATTGTCTGGATGGTCTTATTGTCTGTATGCTCTTATTGTCTGTATGCTCTTATTGTCTATATGCTCTTATTGTCTGTATGCTCTTATTGTCTGTATGCTCTTATTGTCTGTATGCTCTTATTGTCTGAATGCTCTCAATGTCTGGATGCTGTTATTGTCTGGATGCTCTTATTGTCTGGATCCTCTTATTCTCTGAATAAACGTATTGATTGGATGTTCTTTTGTCTGTGATGCTCTTATTGTCTGGATGCTCTTATTGTCTGGATGGTCTTATTGTCTGGATGCTCTTATTGTCTGGATGCTCTTATTGTCTGGATGCTCTTATTGTCTGGATGCTCTTATTGTCTGAATGCTCTTATTGTCTGGATGCTCTTATTGTCTGGATGGTCTTATTGTCTGTATGCTCTTATTGTCTGTATGCTCTTATTGTCTGGATGCTCTTATTGTCTGGATGCTCTTATTGTCTGGATGCTCTTATTGTCTGAATGCACTTATTGTCTGGATGCTCTTATTGTCTGAATGCTCTTATTGTCTGGATGCTCTTATTGTCTGTATGCTCTTATTGTCTGGATGCTCTTATTGTCTGGATGCTCTTATTGTCTGGATGCTCTTATTGTCTGAATGCTCTTATTGTCTGTATGCTCTTATTGTCTGGATGCTCTTATTGTCTGTATGCTCTTATTGTCTGGATACTCTTATTGTCTGTATGCTCTTATTGTCTGGATGCTCTTATTGTTTGGATGGTCTTATTGTCTGAATGCTCTTATTGTCTGTATGCTCTTATTGTCTATATCCTCTTATTGTCTGAATGCACTTAATGTCTGGATGCTGTTATTGTCTGAATGCATTTATTGTCTGGATACTTTTACTGTCTGGATGGTCATATTGTCTGTATGGTGTAATTGTCTGGATGGTCTTATTATCTGGATAATCTTACTGTCTGGATGATCTTATTGTCTGGATGGACTTATATTCTGAATGCTCTTATTGTCTGAAAACACTTATTGTCTGGATGCTCTTATTGTCTGGATGGTCTCATTGTCTGTAAGGTCTTATTGTCTGGATGGTCTTATTATTTGGATAATCTTACTGTCTGGATGCTCTTATTGTCTGGATGCTCTTATGGTCTGAATGCGCTTATTGTCTGTATGCTCTTATTGTCTGAATGCACTTATTGTCTGGATGCTGTTATTGTCTGGATGCTCTCATTGTCTGGATGCTATTATTGACTGAATGCACTTATTGTCTGGATGCTCTTATTGTCTGAATGCACTTATTGTCTGGATGCTCTTATTGTCTGTATGCTCTTATTGTCTGAATGCACTTATTGTCTGGATGCGCTTATAGTCTGAATGCGCTTATTGTCTGGATGCTCTTATTGTCTGAATGCGCTTATTGTCTGGATGCTGTTATTGTCTGAATGCACTTATTGTCTGGTTGCTCTTATTTCTGGATGGTCTTATTGTCTGAATGCTCTTATTGTCTGTATGCTCTTATTGTCTCGATGATCTTATTGTCTGAATGCACTTATTATCTCGATGCTCTTATTGTCTGAATGCACTTACTATCTCGATGCTCTTATTGTGTGGATGGTCTTATTGTCTAAATGCTCTTATTTTCTGTATGCTCTTATTGTCTATATGCTCTTATTGTATGTATGCTCTCATTGTCTGTATGCTCTTATTGTCTGAATGCTCTTATTGTCTGTATGCTCTTATTGTCTATATGTCTTATTGTCTGTATGCTCTTATTGTCTGAATGCTCTTATTGTCTGTATGCTCTTATTGTCTGTATGCTCTTATTGTCTGTATGCTCTTATTGTCTGAATGCTCTTATTGTCTGTATGCTCTTATTGTCTGAATGCTCTTATTGTCTGTATGCTCTTATTGTCTGTATGCTCTTATTGTCTGTATGCTCTTATTGTCTGAATGCTCTTATTGTCTGTATGCTCTTATTGTCTGTATGCTCTTATTGTCTGTATGCTCTTATTGTCTGAATGCTCTTATTGTCTGAATGCTCTTATTGTCTATATGCTCTTATTGTCTGTATGCTCTTATTGTCTGGATGCTGTTATTGTTTGGATGCTGTTATTGTCTGGATGCTCTTATTTTCTGTATGCTCTTATTGTCTGTATGCTCTTATTGCCTGGATGCTCTTATTGTCTGGATGCTCTTATTGTCTGGATGCTCTTATTCTCTGAATAACCGTATTGACTGGATGGTCTTATTCTGTGAATGCACTTATTGTCTGGATGCCCTTATTGTCTGGATGGTCTTATTGTCTGGATGCTCTTATTGTCTGGATGATCGTATTGTGTGGATGCTATTATTGTCTGGATGCTCTTATTGTCTGAATGCACTTATTGTCTGGATGCTCTCATAGTCTGGATCGTCTTATTGTCTGTATGCTCTTATTGTCTGTATGCTCTTATTGTCTATATGCTCTTATTGCCTGGATGCTCTTATTGTCTGGATGCTCTTATTCTCTGAATGCACTTATTGTCTGGATGGTCTTATTGTATGAATGCTCTTATTGTCTGGATGCTCTTATTGTCTGGAGGCTCTTATGGTCTGGATGCTCTTATTGTCTGGATGCTCTTATTGTCTGAATACACTTATTGTCTGTATGCACTTATTGTCTGGAAGCTCTTATTGTCTGGATGCTCTTATTGTCTGGATTGTCTTATTGTCTGGATGCTCTTATTATCTGGATGCTCTTATTGTCTGGTACTCTTATTGTCTGAATGCATTCATTGTCTGGATGCTCTTATTGTCTGGATGGTCTTATTGTCTGAATGCTCTTATTGTCTGAATACACTTATTGTCTGTATGCAATTATTGTCTGGAAGCTCTTATTGTCTGGATGCTCTTATTGTCTGGATTGTCTTATTGTCTGGATGCTCTTATTAACTGGATGCTCTTATTGTCTGAATGCACTTATTGTCTGGATGCTGTTATTGTCTGCATGCTCTTATTATCTGGATGGTCTTATTATCTGGATAATCTTACTGTCTGGATGCTCTTATTGTCAGGATGATCTTATTTTCTGAATGCTCTTATTGTCTTAATGCACTTATTGTCTGGATGCTCTTATTGTCTGGATGGTCTTATTGTCTGTATGGTCTTATTGTCTGGATGGTCTTGCCTGGATAATCTTACTGTCTGGATGCTTTTATTGTCTGGATGGACTTATTTTCTGAATGCTCTTATTGTCTGAATGCACTTATTGTCTGGATGCTTTTATTGTCCGGATGGTCTTATTGTCTGAATGTTCTTATTGTCTGGATGGTCTTATTTTCTTGATGCTGTTATTGTCTCGATGCTCTTATTCTCTGGATGCTCTTATTGTCTAAATGCGCTTATTGTCTGGATGCTCTTATTGTCTATATGCCCTAATTGGCCGTATGCTTTTATTGTCTGGATGGTCTTATTGTCTGTATGCTCTTATTGTCTGGTTGGTCTTATTGTCTGGATGCACTTATTGTCTGGATGGTCTTATTTTCTTTATGCTCTGATTGTCTGGATGCTTTTATTGTCTGTATGCTCTTATTGTCTGAATGCACTTATTGTCTGGATGCTCTAATTGTCTGGATGGTCTTATTGTCTGAATGCTCTTATTGTCTCGATGTTCTTATTGTCTGTATGCTCTTCTTGTCTGGATGCTGTTATTGTCTGGATGCTCTTATTGTCTGCATCCTCTTATTTTCTGAATGCTCTTATTGTCTGAATGCACTTATTGTCTGAATACTCTTATTGTCTGCATGCGCTTTTTGTCTGGATGCTCTTATTTTCTATGTGCTCTTATTGTCTGTATGCTCTTATCGTGTGAATGCCCTTACGGTCTGGATGCTCGTATTGTCTGGATGGTCTTATTGTCTGAATGCTCTTATTGTCTGTAGGCTCTTATTGTCTGTATGCTCTTATTGTCTGAAAGCGCTTATTGTCTGTAAGCTCTTATTGCCCATATGCCCTTCTTGTCTTGATGCAGTTATTGTCTGGATGCTCTTATTGTCTGTATGCTCTTATTGCCTAAATGCCCTTCTTGTCTGGATGCAGTTATTGTCTGGATGCTCTTATTGTCTGTATGCTCTTATTGCCTATATGCCCTCCTTGTCTGCATGCAGTTATTGTCTTGATGCTCTTATTGTCTGTATGCACTTATTGTCTGCATGCTCTTATTGTCTGAAAGCACTTATTGTCTGTAAGCTCCTATTGCCCATATGCCCTTCTTGTCTGATGCTCGTATTGTCTGAATGCTTTTATTGTCTGAATGCTCTTATTGTCTGTATGATCTTATTGTCTGTATGCTCTTATCGTCTGTAAACTCTTATTGCCCATATGCCCTTCTTGTCTGGATGCTCGTTTTGTCTGAATGCTCTTATTGTCTGAATGCTCTTATTGTCTGGATGATCTTATTCTCTGAATGCACTTATTGTGTGGATGGTCTTATTAGTGAATGCTCTTATTGTCTGGGTGCTCTTATTGTATGGATGCTCATATTGTCTGGATGGTCTTATTGTCTGAATGCACTTATTGTCTGGATGCTCTTATTGTCTGGATGGTCTTATTGTCTGAATGCTCGTATTGTCTGTATTCTCTTATTGTCTATATGCTCTTATTGTCTGTATGCTCTTATTGTCTGAATGCACTTATTGTCTGGATGCTGTTATTGTCTGGATGCTGTTATTGTATGGATGCTGTTATTGTCTGGATGCTCTTATTGTCTGGATGCTGTTATTGTCTGGATGCTGTTATGGTCTGGATGCTCTTATTTTCTGAAGGCACTTATTTTCTGGATGCTTTTATTGTTTGGATGGCCTTATTGTCTGAATGCTCTTATTGTTTGTATGCTCTTATTGTCTATATGCTCTTATTGTCTGGATGGTCTTATTGGATGAATGCTCTTATTGTCTGGATGCTCATATTGTCTGGATGCTCTTATTGTCTGGATGCTCTTATTTTCTGAATACTCTTATTGTCTGTATGCTCGTATTGCCTGGAAGCTCTTATTGTCTGGATGCTCTTATTGTCTGGATGCTCTTATTGTCTGAATGCTCTTTTTTTTCTGTATGCTCTTATTGTCTGGATGCTCTTATTATCTGGATGCTCTTATTGTCTGGTACTCTTATTGTCTGAATGCATTTATTGTCTGGATGCTCTTATTGTCTGAATGCTCTTTTTGTCTATATAATCTTATTGTCTATATCCTCTTATTGTCTGAATGCACTTATTTTCTGGATGCTCTTATTGTCTGAATGCACTTATAGTCTGGATGCTGTTATTGTCTGCATGCTCTTTTTGTCTGGATGGTCTTATTGTCTGTATGGTCTTATTATCTGTATAACCTTACTGTCTGGATGCTCTTATTGTCTGGATGCTGTTATGGTCTGGATGCTCTTATTTTCTGAAGGCACTTATTGTCAGGATGCTTTTATTGTTTGGATGGCCTTATTGTCTGAATGCTCTTATTGTTTGTATGCTCTTATTGTCGATATGCTCTTATTGTCTGGATGGTCTTATTGTATGAATGCTCTTATTGTCTGGATGCTCATATTGTCTGGATGCTCTTATTGTCTGGATGCTCTTATTTTCTGAATACTCTTATTGTCTGTATGCTCTTATTATCTGGATGCTCTTATTGTCTGGTACTCTTATTGTCTGAATGCATTTATTGTCTGGATGCTCTTATTGTCTGGATGGTCTTATTGTCTGAATGCTCTTATTGTCTGTATGCTCTTATTGTCTATATCCTCTTATTGTCTGAATGCACTTATTTTCTGGATGCTCTTATTGTCTGAATGCACTTATTGTCTGGATGCTGTTATTGTCTGCATGCTCTTTTTGTCTGGATGGTCTTATTGTCTGTATGGTCTTATTATCTGGATAACCTTACTGTCTGGATGCTGTTACTGTCTGGATGCTGTTATGGTGTGGATGCTCTTATTTTCTGAAGGCACTTATTGTCTGGATGCTTTATTTGTGGATGGCCTTATTGTCTGAATGCTCTTATTGTTTGTATGCTCTTATTGTCTATATGCTCTTATTGTCTGGAGGGTCTTACTGTATTAATGCTCTTATTGTCTGGATGCTCTTATTGTCTGGATGCTCTTATTTTCTGAATACACTTATTGTCTGTATGCTCTTATTGTCTGGAAGCTCTTATTGTCTGGATGCTCTTATTGTCTGGATGCACTTATTTTCTGAATGCTCTTATTTTTCTGTATGCTCTTATTGTCTGGATGCTCTTATTATCTGGATGCTCTTATTGTCTGGTACTCTTATTGTCTGAATGCACTTATTGTCTGAATGCACTTATTGTCTGAATACTCTTATTGTCTGAATGCGCTTATTGTCTGGATGCTCTTATTTTCTATGTGCTCTTATTGTCTGTATGCTCTTATTGTGTGAATGCTGTTATTGTCTGGATGCTCTTAATGTCTGGATGCTGTTATTGTCTGGATGCTCTTATTGTCTGGATGCTCTTATTCTCTGAATAAACATATTGACTGGATGGTCTTATTCTGTGAATGCTCCTATTGTCTGTATGCTCATATTGTCTGGATGGTCTTATTCTATAAATGCTCCTATTGTCTGGATGCTCATATTGTCTGGATGGTCTTATTGTCTGGATGCTCTTTTTGGGTGGATGCTCTTATTGTCTGGATGCTCTTATTTTCTGGATGCTTTTATTGTCTGAATGCACTTATTGTCTGGATGCTCTCATTGTCTGGATCGTCTTATTGTTTGTATGCTCTTATTGTCTGTATGCTCTTATCGTCTATATGCTCTTATTGTCTGAATGCTCTCAATGTCTGGATGCTGTTATTGTCTGGATGCTGTTATTGTCTGGATGCTCTTATTCTCTGAATGCACTTAGTGTGTGGATGGTCTTATTGTGTGAATACTCTTATTGTCTGTGTGCTCTTATTGTCTGGATGGTCTTATTGTCTGGATTGTCTTATTGTCTGGATGCTCATATTGTCTGGATGGTCTTATTGTCTGTATGCTCTTACTGTCTGAATGCACTTATTGTCTGGATTCTGTTATTGTCTGGATGCTGTTATTGTCTGGATGCTGTTATTGTCTGGAGGCTCTTATTGTCTGGATGCTGTTATTGTCTGGATGCAGTTATGGTCTGGATGCTATTATTTTCTGAAGGCACTTATTGTCTGGATGGTTTTATTGTTTGGATGGCCTTATTGTCTGAATGCTCTAATAGTTTGTATGCTCTTATTGTCTATATGCTCATATTGTCTGGATGGTCTTATTGTATGAATGCTCTTATTGTCTGGATGCTCTTATTGTCTGGATGCTCTTATTGTCTGGATGCTCTTATTGTCTGTATGCTCTTATTGTCTGGAAGCTCTTATTGTCATGATGCTCTTATTGTCTGGATGCTCTTATTGTCTGAATGCTCTTATTTTTCTGTATGCTCTTATTGTCTGGATGCTCTTATTATCTGGATGCTCTTATTGTCTGTATGCTCTTAATGTCTATATCCTCTTATTGTCTGAATGCATTTATTGTCTGGATGCTCTTATTGTCTGGATGGTCTTATTGTCTGAATGCTCTTATTGTCTGTATGCTCTTTTTGTCTATATCCTCTTATTGTCTGAATGCACTTATTTTCTGGATGCTCTTATTGTGTGAATGCACTTATTGTCTGGATGCTGTTATTGTCTGCATGCTCTTTTTGTCTGGATGGTCTTATTGTCGGTATGGTCTTATTATCTGGATAACCTTACTGTATGGATGCTCTTATTGTCTGGATGGTCTTATTATCTGGATAATCTTACTGTCTGGATGCTCTTATTGTCTGGATGGTCTTATTTTCTGAATGCTCTTATTGTCTGAATGCACTTATTGTCTGGATGCTCTTATTGTCTGGATGATCTTATTGTCTGTATGGTCTTATTGTCTGGATGGTCTTATCTGGATAATCTTACTGTCTGAATGCACTTATTGTCTGGATGCTTTTATTGTCTGGATGGTCTTATTGTCTGTATGCTCTTATTGTCTGGATGGTCTTATTGTCTGGATGTACTTATTGTCTGGATGGTCTTATTTTCTTGATGCTGTTATTGTCTCGATGCTCTTATTCTCTGGATGCTCTTATTGTCTAAATGCGCTTATTGTCTGGATGCTCTTATTGTCTAAATGCGCTTATTGTCTGGATGCTCTTATTGTCTATATGCCCTTATTGGCCGTATGCTTTTATTGTCTGGAAGGTCTTATTGTCTGTATGCTCTTATTTTCTGGATGGTCTTATTGTCTGGATGCACTTATTGTCTGGATGGTCTTATTTTCTTGATGCTCTGATTGTCTGGATGCATTTTTATCTGTATGCTCTTATTGTCTGTATGCTCTTATTGTCTGAATGCACTTATTGTCTGGATGCTTTTATTGTCTGAATGGTCTTATTGTCTGTATGCTCTTATTGTCTGGATGGTCTTATTGTCTGGAGGCACTTATTGTCTGGATGGTCTTATTTTCTTGATGCTGTTATTGTCTCGATGCTCTTATTCTCTGGATGCTCTTAGTGTCTAAATGCGCTTATTGTCTGGATGCACTTATTATCTAAATGCGCTTATTGTCTGGATGCTCTTATTGTCTATATGCCCTTATTGGCCGTATGCTTTTATTGTCTGGAAGGTCTTATTGTCTGTATGCTCTTATTGTCTGGATGGTCTTATTGTCTGGATGCACTTATTGTCTGGATGGTCTTATTTTCTTGATGCTCTGATTGTCTGGATGCTGTTTTTGTGTGGATGCACTTATTGTCTGTATGCTCTTATTGTCTGGATGCTCTTATTATCTGGATGCACTTATTGTCTGGTTGCTCTTATTGTCTGAATGCACTTTTTGTCTGGATGCTCTCATTGTCTTGATGGTCTTATTGTCTGAATGCACTTATTGTCTGTATGCTCTTATTGTCTATATGCTCTTATTGTCTGGATGCTCTTATTGTCTGGATGCTGTTACTGTCTGAATGCACTTATTGTCTGAATGCACTTATTGTCTGAATGCTCTTATTGTGTGGATGGACTTATTGTCTAAATGCTCTAATTGTCTGGATGCTGTTACTGTCTGAATGCACTTATTGTCTGAATGCACTTATTGTCTGAATGCTCTTATTGTCTGGATGCTCTTATTGTCTGGATGCTGTTACTGTCTGAATGCACTTATTGTCTGAATGCACTTATTGTCTGAATGCTCTTATTGTCTGGATGCTCTTATTGTCTGGATGCTCTAATTGTCTGGATGCTGTTACTGTCTGAATGCACTTATTGTCTGAATGCACTTATTGTCTGAATGCTCTTATTGTCTGGATGCTCTTATTGTCTGGATGGGCTTATTGTCTCTATGCACTTATTGTCTTGATGCTCTTATTGTCTGAATGCACTTATTGTCTGAATGCACTTATTGTCTGAATGCTCTTATTGTATGTATGCTCTTATTGTCTATATGCTCTAATTGTCTGGATGGTCTTATTGTCTGAATACACTTATTGTCTCTATGCTTATATTGTCTGTATGCTCTTATTGTCTGTATGTTCTTATTGTCTGTATGCTCTTATTGTCTGTATGCTCTTATTGTCTGTATGCTCTTATTGTCTGGATGCTCTTATTGTCTGTGTGCTCTAATTGTCTGGATGCTCTGATTGTCTGGATGCTTTTATTGTCTGGATGCTCTTATTGTCTGGATGGTCTTATTGTCTGTATGCTCTTATTGTCTGGATGGTCTTATGTACTTAATGCTCTTATTGTCTGAATGCACTTATTGTCTGAATGATCCGTCTGTATGCTCTTATTGTATGTATCCTCATATTGTCTGGATGCTCTTATTGTCTGGATGCACTTAATGTCTGAATGATCTTATTGTCTGAATGCACTTATTGTCCGGATGCTGTTATTGTCTGGATGCTCTTATTGTTTGGATGCTCTTATTGTCTGAATGCACTTATTTTCTGAATGCACTTAATATCTGGATGGTCTTATTATATGGATGTTCTTACTGTCTGTATGCTCTTTTTGTCTGGATTGTCTTATTTTCTGAAAGCACTTATTGTCTGAATGCTCTTAATGTCTGGATGCTCTTATTGTCTGGATGGTCTTATTGTCTGTATGCTCTTATTGTCTGGATGGTCTTATTATCTGGATGCTCTTACTGTCTGGATGCTCTTATTGTCTGGATGCTCTTATTGTCTGGATGGTCTTATTGTCTCTATGCTCTTATTGTCTGGATTGTCTTATTTTCTTGATGCTCTGATTGTCTGGATGCTTTTATTGTCTGGATGCTCTTATTGTCTGGATGCACTTATTCTCTGGATGCTCTTATTGTCTGAATGCGATTAATGTCCGGATGCTCTTATTGTCTATTTGCTCTTATTGGCCGTGTGCTCTTACTATCTGTATGCACTTATTGTCTGAATGCACTCATTGTCTGCATGCTCTTATTGTCTGGATGGTCTTATTGTCTGAATGCTCTTATTGTCTGGATGCTCTTATTGTCTGAATGGTCTTATTGCCTATATGCTCTTCTTGTCTGGATGCTGTTATTTTCTGGATGATCTTATTGTCTGTGTGCTCTTATTGTCTGAATTCTCTTATTGTCTGAATGCACTTATTGTCTGAATACTCTTATTGTCTTAATGCGCTTATTGTCTGGATGCTCTTATTTTCTTTATGGTCTTATTGTCTGGATGCTGTTACTGTCTGAATGCACTTATTGTCTGAATGCACATATTGTCTAAATGCTCTTATTGTCTGGATGCTCTTATTGTCTGGATGCTGTTACTGTCTGACTGCACTTATTGTCTGAATGCACTTATTGTCTGAATGCTCTTATTGTCTGGATGCGTCTATTGTCTGGATACTCTTATTGTCTGGATGCGTTACTGTCTGAATGCACTTGTTGCTGAATGCACTTATATTCTGAATGCTCTTTTGTCTGATGCTCGTTTGTCTTGATGGGCTTATTGTCTCTATGCACTTATCGTCTTGATGCTCTTATTGTCTGAATGCACTTATTGTCTGAATACACTTATTGTCTGAATGCACTTATTGTCTGAATGCTCTTATTGTATGTATGCTCTTATTGTCTATATGCTCTTATTGTCTGGATGTTGTTATTGTCTTGATGCTCTTATTGTCTCTATGTTCTTATTGTCTGTATGCTCTTATTGTCTGTATGCTCTTATTGTCTGTATGCTCTTATTGTCTGGATGCTCTTATTGTCCGTATGCTCTTATTGTCTGGATGCTCTTATAGTCTGGATGCTGTTATTGTCTTGATGCTCTTATTGTCTGTATGTTCTTATTGTCTGTATGCTCTTATTGTCTGTATGCTCTTATTGTCTGTATGCTCTTATTGTTTGGATGCTCTTATTGTCTGGATGCTGTTATTGTCTTGATGCTATTATTGTCTGTATGTTCTTATTGTCTGTATGCTCTTATTGTCTGTATGCTCTTATTGTCTGTATGCTCTTATTGTCTGGATGCTCTTATTGTCTGTATGCTCTAATTGTCTGGATGCTCTGATTGTCTGGATGCTTTTATTGTCTGGATGCTCTTATTGTCTGGATGGTCTTATTCCCTGGATGATCTTATCTTCTGGATGCGCTTTTGTTTAGATGGTCTTATTGTCTGGATGCTCTTATTGTCCGGATGGTCTTATGTTCTTGATGCTCTTATTGTCTGAATGCACTTATTGTCTGGATGCTCTTATTGTCTTATGCTCTTATTGTATGTATCCTTATTGTCTGGATGCTCTTAATGTCTGGATGCACTTAATACCTGGATGGTCTTATTGTCTAAATGATCTTATTGTCTGAATGCACTTATTGTCCGGATGCTGTTATTGTCTGGATGCTCTTATTGTTTGGATGCTCTTATTATCTGGATGCTCTTACTGTCTGTATGCTCTTATTGTCTGGATGGTCTTATTGTCTGTATGCTCTTATTGTCTGGATGGTCTTATTATCTGGATGCTCTTACTGTCTGTATGCTCTTATTATCTGGATGGTCTTATTTTCTGAAAGCACTTATTGTCTGAATGCTCTTATTGTCTGGATGCTCTTATTGTCTGGATGCTCTTATTGTCTGTATGCTCTTATTGTCTGGATGGCCTTATTTTCTGAATGCTCCAACTGTCTAAATGCACTTATTGTATGTATGCTCTTATTGTCTGAATGCTCTTATTGTATGTATGCTCTTATTGTCTATATGCTCTTATTGTCCGTATGCTCTTATTGTCTGTTTGCTCCGATTGTCCGAATGCACGTATTGTCTGGATGCTCTTACTGTCTGGATGCTCTTATTGTCTGTATGCTCTTATTGTCTGAATGCTCTTATTGTATGTATGATCTTACTGTCTATATGCTCTTATTGTCTGTATGATCTTATTGTCTGTATGCTCTTATTGCCTGGATGCTCTTATTGTCTGGATGCTCTTATTGTCTGGATGCTCTTATTGTCTGTATGCTCTTATTGTCTGAATGCAATTATTGTCTGGATGCTCTTATTGTCTGTATGCTCTTATTGTCAAAATGCACTTATTGTCTGTATGCTCTAATTGTCTGTATGCGCTTATTGTCTGAATGCGCTTATTGTCTGAATGCGCTTATTGTCTGGATGCACTTATTGTCTGGATGCTCTTATTGTCTGAATGCACTTATTGTCTGGATGCTCTTATTGTCTGAATGCGCTTATTCTCCGGATGGTCTTATTGTCTGAATGCTCTTATTGTCTTGATGGTCTTATTACCTTGATGCTCTTATTGTCTGAATGCGCTTATTGTCTGGATGCACTTATTGTCTGAATGCTCTTAATGTCTGGATGCTCTTATTGTCTGAATGCGCTTATTGTCTGGATGGTCTTATTTTCTGAATGCTCTTATTGTCTGAATGCTCTTATTGTCTGTATGCTCTTATTGTCTGAATGCTCTTATTGTCTGGATGCTCTTATTGTTTTGATGCTCTTATTGTCTGTATACACTTATTGTCTGAATGCTCTTATTGTCTGAATGCTCTTATTGTTTGGATGCTCTTATTGCCTACATGCTAATATTGTCTGTATGCTCCTATTGTCTGAATGCACTTATTGTCTGAATGCTCTTATTGTCTGGATGCTCTTATATTCTGGATGATCTTATTGTCTGTATGCTCTAATTGTCTGGATGCTCTTATTGTCTGAATGCTCTTATTGTCTGGATGCTCTTATTGTCTGTATGCTCTTATTGTCTGGATGCTCTTATTGTCTGGATGCTGTTATTGTCTTGATGCTCTTATTGTCTGTATGTTCTTATTGTCTGTATGCTCTTATTGTCTGTATGCTCTTATTGTCTGTATGCTCTTATTGTTTGGATGCTCTTATTGTCTGGATGCTGTTATTGTCTTGATGCTCTTATTGTCTGTATGTTCTTATTGTCTGTATGCTCTTATTGTCTGTATGCTCTTATTGTCTGTGTGCTCTTATTGTCTGGATGCTCTTATTGTCTGTATGCTCTAATTGTCTGGATGCACTGATTGTCTGGATGCTGTTATTGTCTGGATGCTCTTATTGTCTGGATGGTCTTATTCTCTGGATGATCTTATCTTCTGGATGCGTTTTTGTCTGGATGGTCTTATTGTCTGGATGGTCTTGTGTTCTTGATGCTCTTATTGTCTGAATGCACTTATTGTCTGGATGCTCTTATTGTCTCTATGCTCTTATTGTATGTATCCTCTTATTGTCTGGATGCTCTGAATGTCTGGATGCACTTAATACCTGGATGGTCTTATTGTCTGAATGATCTTATTGTCTGAATGCACTTATTGTTCGGATGCTGTTATTGTCTGAATGCTCTTATTGTCTGGATGCTCTCATTGTCTGGATGGTCTTATTTTCTGAATGCTCTAACTGTCTGAATGCACTTATTGTCTGTATGCTCTTATTGTCTGAAAGCTCTTATTGTATGTATGCACTTATTGTCTATATGCTCTTATTGTCCGTATGCTCTTATTGTCTGTATGCTCTGATTGTCCGAATGCACGTATTGTCTGGATGCTCTTACTGTCTGGATGCTCTTATTGTCTGTATGCTCTTATTGTCTGAATGCTCTTATTGTATGTATGATCTTACTGTCTATATGCTCTTATTGTCTGTATGATCTTATTGTCTGTATGCTCTTATTGCCTGGATGCTCTTATTGTCTGTATGCTCTTATTTTCTGGATGCTCTTATTGACTGGATGGTCTTATTGTCGGGATGCTTTTATGGTCTGAATGCTCTTATTGTCTGAATGCACTTATTGTCTGAATGCACTTATTGTCTGAATGCTCTTATTGTCTGTATGCTCTTATTGTCTGTATGCTTTTTTGTCTGGATGCTCTTATTGTCTGTATGCTCTTATTTTCTGTATGCTCCTATTGTCTGGATGCTCTTATTGTCTGGATGGTCTTATTGTCTGTATGCTCTTATTGTCTGTATGCACTTATTGTCTGGATGCTCTTATTGTCTGGATGGTCTTATTGTCTGAATGCACTTATTGTCTTTATGCTCTTATTATCTGGATGCTCTTATTGTCTGTATGCTTTTATTGTCTGGATGCTCTTTTTGTCTGTATGCTCTTATTGTCTGGATGCTCTTATTGTCTGGATGGTCTTTTTGTCTGGATGCTCTTATTGTCTGTATGCTCTTATTATCTGGATGCTCTTATTGTCTGGATGGTCTTATTGTCTGAATGCTCTTATTGTCTGAATGCTCTTATTGTCTGAATGCACTTATTGTCTGGATGCTCTTATTGTCTGGATGCTCTTATTGTCTGGATGCGCTTATTGTCTGGATGGTCTTATTGTCTGTATGCTCTTATTGTCTGTATGCTCTTATTATCTGGATGCTCTTATTGTCTGTATGCTTTTATTGTCTGGATGCTCTTATTGTCTGTATGCTCTTATTGTCTGTATGCTCTTATTGTCTGGATGCTCTTATTGTCTGTATGCTCTTATTGTCTGTATGCTCTTATTGTCTGGATGCTCTTATTGTCTGGATGGTCTTATTGTCTGGATGCTCTTATTGTCTGTATGCTCTTATTGTCTGTATGCTCTTATTGTCTGTATGCTCTTATTGTCTGGATGCTCTTATTGTCTGGATGCTCTTATTGTCTGGATGCTCTTATGTTGGATGGATCTTATTGTCTGTATGCTCTTATTGTTCTGGATGCTTATTGTCTGTATGCTCTTATTGCTGTATGCTTATTGTCTCGATGCTCTTATTGTCTGGATGATCTTATTGTCTGGATGCTCTTATTGTCTGTATGCTCTTATTGTCTGTATGCTCTTATTTTCTGTATGCTCTTATTGTCTGGATGCTCTTATTGTCTGGATGCTCTTATTGTCTGGATGCTCTTATTGACTGTATGCTCTTAATGTCTGTATGCTCTTATTGTCTGTATGCCCTTATTGTCTGGATGCTCTTATTGTCTGGATGCTCTTATTGACTGTATGCTCTTATTGTCTGTATGCTCTTATTGTCTGGATGCTCTTATTGTCTGTATGTCTTATTGTCTGTATGCTCTTATTGTCTGGATGCTCTTATTGTCTGGATGGTCTTATTGTCTGGAAGCTCTTACTGTCTGTATGCTCTTATTGTCTGTATGCTCTTATTGTCTGTATGCTCTTATTATCTGGATGCTCTTATTATCTGTATGCTCTTATTGTCTGGATGCTCTTATTGTCTGGATGGTCTTTTTGTCTGGATGCTCTTATTGTCTGTATGCTCTTATCTGGATGCTCTTATTGTCTGTATGCTCTTATTGTCTGGATGCTCTTATTGTCTGTATGCTCTTATTGTCTGAATGCTCTTATTGTCTGGATGGTCTTATTGTCTCTATGCTCTTATTGTCTGAATTCACTTATTGTCTGTATGCTCTTATTGTCTGAATGCTCTTATTGTCTGGATGCTCTTATTGTCTGGACGGTCTTATTGTCTGTATGCTCTTATTGTCTGAATTCACTTATTGTCCGTATGCTCTTATGTCTGAATGCTCATATTGTCTGAATGCACTTATTGTCTGTATACTTTTATTGTCTGTTTCGTTGCTCTTATTCTCTGCATGCATTTATTGTCTGTATGCTCTTATTGTCTGGATGCTCTTATTGTCTGAATGCACTTATTGTCTGGATGCTGTTATTGTCTCGGTGCTCTTATTGTCTGTATGCTCTAATTGTCTGGATGCTCTTATTGTCTGTATGCTCTTACTGTCTGGATGCTCTTATTGTCTGGATGGTCTTATTGTCTGGATGCTCTTATTGTCTGGATGGTCTTATTGTCTGAATGCTCTTATTGTCTGAATGCTCTTATTGTCTGAATGCACTTATTGTCTGGATGCACCTATTTTCTGAATGCTCTTATTGTCTGGATGCGCTTATTGTCTAGATGGTCTTATTATCTGTATGCTCTTATTGTCTCTATGCTCTTATTATCTGGATGTTCTTATTGTCTGTATGTTTTTATTGTCTGGATGCTCTTATTGTCAGTATGCTCTTATTGTCTGTATGCTCTTATTATCTGGATGCTCTTATTGTCTGTATGCTCTTATTGTCTGGATGCTCTTATTGTCTGGATGGTCTTATATTCTGGATGCACTTATTGTCTGTCTGCTCTTATTGTCTGGATGCCCTTTCTGTCTGGATGCACTTATTGTCTGTATGCTCTTATTGTCTGAAGGCTCTTATTGTCTGGATGGTCTTATTGTCTGTATGCTCTTATTATCTGGATGCTCTTTTTGTCTGTATGCTCTTATTGTCTGAATGCTCTTATTGTCTGAATTCTCTTATTGTCTGAATGCTCTTTTTGTCTGTATGCTCTTATTGTCTGAATGCACTTATTGTCTGTATGCTCTTATTGTCTAAATGCTCTTATTGTCTGGATGCTCTTATTGTCTGTATGCTCTTATTGTCTGTATGCTCTTATTGTCTGGATGCTCTTATTGTCTGTATGCTCTTATTGTCTGGATGCTCTTATTGTTTGGATGGTCTTATTGTCTCAATGCTCTTATTGTCTGAATGCTCTTATTGTCTGGATGCTCTTATTGTCTGAATGCACTTATTGTCTGGATGCTGTTATTGTCTGGATGCTCTTATTGTCTGTATGCTCTTATTGTCTGGATGCTCTTATTGTCTGTATGCTCTTATTGTCTGGATGCTCTTATTGTCTGGATGGTCTTATCGTCTGGATGCTCTTATTGTCTGGATGGTCTTATTATCTTGATGCTCTTATTGTCTGAATGCGCTTATGTCTGGATGCTCT